>NC_068421.1:27602695-27707695 GCF_023373465.1 Oncorhynchus keta
ACACACACACACACACACACACACACACACACACACACACACACACACACACACACACACACACACACACACACACACACACACACATTCAACATACACTAAACACACAAACACACTAAACACACAAACACACAAACACACTAAACACACACACACACACACACACACACACACACACACACACACACACACACACACACACACACACACACACACACACACACATTCAACATACACTAAACACACAAACACACTAAACACACACACACACACACACACACACACACACACACACACACACACACACACACACACACACACACACACACACACACACACACACACACACACACACACACATACACACACACACACACACACAAAACACACAAAACACACAAACACATACTTGATCCCAAATCCCTGTTACAACTTGACGATTTTCCTTTAGCCATAATTGAGACTTTAAGAACGTGACGTATGAAATGGCTCCTCCTCTCTCTTTCTCTCTCGACTCAGGCCCTACCTGATTGTCTGCTTGTTTTCCCTGGCGGCTCCCTACTTCCGTTCCCAGGCTTGGAGGTGGGAGGAGGTGGGAAAGAGGAGAGAGGTTGGAGAATGAGAGGAGGTGGGAGTGCGGCCCACGACACATACTTTCCACCCGTGGTCTGGGCTGGCGTGGTGGAGTGCTGGGGACCAGCAGCAGAGCAGCGGCTCCTCCTGTCCACTCAGGCCCTGCAGGAAACACTTCAGCTCTGCTGCCATCCGCTAAGACAACACTACACCACTGGTCTGGGGAGGGGGGAGAAGGGAGAGAGGGAATTGGGGTAGTGCAGAGGAGAAAGCTGGGGTGCGGTAGAACAGAGAGGTGGGGTAGGGCAGAGGAGAGAGGTGGGGTAGGGTAGAGGAGAGGGAGGGGGGGGGGTAGGGGCAGAGAAGAGAGGTGGGGTAGGGTAGAGGAGAGAGGTGGGGTAGGGCAGAGGGAGAGAGGTGGGGTAGGGCAGAGGAGAGAGGTGGGGTAGAGCAGAGGAGAGAGGTGGGGTAGGGCAGAGGAGAGAGGTGGGGTAGGGCAGAGGAGAGAGGTGGGGTAGGGCAGAGGAGAGAGGTAGGGTAGGGTAGAGGAGAGGGGGGGGTAGGGCAGAGGAGAGACGGTGTAGGGCAGAGGAGAGGGGGTAGAGCATAGGAGAGAGGGGGGCAGGGGTATAGGAGGGGGGGGTAGGGTATAGGAGAGAGGGGTAGGGTATAGGAGAAAGGGGGTAGGGCAGAGGAGAGAGGTGGGCAGGGTAGAGGAGAGAGGGGGGGTAGGGCAGAAGAGAGAGAGGGTGTAGGGTAGAGAGAGAGGGGGGGTAGGGCTGAGGAGAGAGGATGTAGGGCAGAGGAGAGGGGGTAGAGCATAGGAGAGGGGGGAAGGGCAGAGGAGAGACGGGGAAGAGGGTATAGGAGAAAGGCAGGGTAGGGTATAGAGAGAGGGAAGGGCAGAGGAGAGAGGGGGTGGGGTATAGGAGAGGAGAGGGTGGGGGCAGGGAGAGAGGGGGGGGTAGGGCAGAGGAGAGAGGATGTAGGGCAGAGGGAGAGGATGTAGGGCAGAGGAGAAAGGGGGTAGGGCATAGGAGAGAGGGGCATAGGAGAGAGGGGGGTAGGGCAGAGGAGAGATGGGGGTAGGGTTTAGGAGAGAGGGGGTAGGGCAGAGGGAGAGAGGGGGTAGGGTATAGGAGAGAGGGGGGTAGGGCAGAGGAGAGAGGGGATAGGCAGTATAGAGAGGGGGGTAGGGATAGGGTATAGGCAGAGGAGAGAGGGGGTAGGATATAGGAGAGAGGGGCTAGGGTATAGGAGAGAGGGGGCAAGGCATAGGAGAGAGGGGTAGGGTATAGGAGAGAGGGAGGTAGGACAGAGGAGAGAGGGGGTAGGGTATAGGAGAGGAGGGGTAGGGCAGAGGAGAGGGTATAGGGGGGTAGGGTATAGGAGAGAGGGGCACAGGAGAGGGATAGGAGAGAGGGAGTAGGGACAGGAGAGAGGGGGGTAGGGTATAGGAGAGAGAGGAGGATAGGTAGGGTATAGGAGAGAGGGGGTAGGGCAGAGGAGAGAGGGGGTAGGGTATAGGAGAGAGAGGTGGAGGGCAGAGGAGGGATAGGGCATAGGGCATAGGAAAGGTAGGGAGGAGGGTGGCAGAGCAGAGAGGAGAGGGTAGGGTATAGGAGAGAGGGGGTAGGGCAGAGAGGACAGGGATAGGGTATAGGAGAAGGAAGGGTAGGGCAGAGGAGATGGGGTAGGGCAGAGGAGATAGGGGTAGGGCATAGGAGAGGTGGGTATAGAGGAGAGAGGGGTAGAGCAGAGGATAGGAGTTTAGGGGAGTAGGAGAGGGCAGAGAAGAGAGGGGGTAGGGTATAGGAGAGAGGGGGGTAGGGCAGAGGAGAGAGGGGGATAGGGCAAGTAGAGAGGGGTAGGGATAGGAGAGAGGAAGGGGCAGAGGAAAAGAGAGGGGAGGATAGAGAGAGAGGGGCCAGGGTATAGGAGAGAGAGGTAAGGCAGAGGAGGGAGAGGGAGTAGGGTATAGGAGAGAGGGGTAGGACAGAGGAGAGGGGGTAGGGTATAGGAGAGAGGGCAGGGAGAGGGTAGAGAGGTAGGGTATAGGAGAGAGGGAAGGGTATAGGAGAGGAAGTAGGGCAGAGGAGAGAGGGGGTAGGGTATAGGAGAGAGGGGTAGGGTATAGGAGAAAAGGAGTAGGGCAAGGAGAGAGGGAGGGCAGAGGAGAGAGAGGGGTAGGGATAGGAGAGAGGGAGTAGGGCAGAGGAGAGAGGGGATAGGTATAGGAAAGAGGGGTAGGGCATAGGAGAGAGGGGGGTAGGGCAGCAGGAGAGGAGGGTAGGGTATAGGAGAGAGGGGTAGGGCAGAGGAGAGAGGGATAGGGTAGAGGGAGGAGGGTAGGGCAGAGGAGAGAGGGGGTAGGTATAGGAGAGAGGGAGGGCATAGGAGAGAGGGGCTAGGGTATAGGAGAGGGTAGGGTACAGGAGAGAGGGGGGTAGGGCAGAGGGTAGAGGGGTAGGGCAGGGAGGGGCTGGCATAGGAGAGAGGGGGTAGGGTATAGGAGAGAGAGGGGTAGGTATAGAGGAGAGGGGGTAGGGCAGGAGGAGAGAGAGGGGTAGGGCAGAGAGAGAGGGGGGTAGGGTATAGGAGAGAGGGGGTATGAGAGAGGGGGGATAGGGTAGGAGAGAGGGGGTAGGGTATAGGAGAGGGAGGTAGGGTATAGGAGAGAGGGGGTAGGCAGAGGAGAGAGGAGGGTTTAGAGAGGGGTAGGGCAGAGGAAAGGGGTAGAATTATAGGAGAGAGGGGCAGGGGCAGAGAGAGAGAGGGTAGGGCAGGAGAGAGGGGGTAGGGGATAGAGAGGGGGGGGAGGAGGCAGAGGAGAGAGGAGTAGGGCAGGGATAGGAGAGGGGCAGGGATATAGGAGAGAGGGCATAGGAGAGAGGGCAGGGGGGAGAGAGGAGGTAGGGTATAAGGAGGAGGGGTAGGGCATAGGAGATAGGGAGGAGAGAGATAGGCAGGCAGAGAGGAGAGGGCAGAGAGGAGAGAGGAGCAGGAGAGGAGGGGAGGGCATAGGAGAGAGGGAAAAGGGGCAGAGAGGAGGGCACAGGAGGAGGCAGGGCAGGGAGAGAGAGGGTAGGCATAGGAGAGAGGAGGGCAGAGGGCAGAGGGGCAGGGAAGAGGAGAGGGGTAGGGCAGAGGAGAGAGGGCCAGAGATAGGGAGAGGGGAATAGGCACAGGAGAGAAGTAGGGCAGAGGAGAGTATAGGGCAGAGGAGAGAGGGGATAGGGCAGAGGAGAGAGGGGTAGGGCATAGGAGAGAGGGGGGCAGAGGAGAGAGGGGGATAGGGCAGAGGAGAGAGGGGGGTAGGGTATAGGAGAGGAGGGAGGGTTTAGGAGAGAGGGTAGGAGGAGAGATGGGGCAGTAGGGTTTAGAGAGAGGGTAGGGTATAGGAGAGGGGCAGTAGGAGCAGAGGAGAGAGGGGGTAGGGCAGACAGAGAGGGGAGGGGATAGGAGAGAGGGGCAGTAGGGCAGAGGAGAGAGGGGGCAGGGCAGGAGATATAGGAGTAGAGGAGAGAGGGGTAGGGAGGAGAGAGGGCGAGGTATAGGGAGAGGGGTAGGGTATAGGAGAGGGTAGGGCAGATAGGAGGGGGATAGGACAGAGGAGAGAGAGGGGTAGGGTATAGAGAGAGGCGAGGCATAGGAGAGAGAGGGGGCAGAGAAGAGAGATGGGGTAGGGTTTAGGAGAGAGGGGTAGGCAGAGGAGAGAGGGGGTAGGGTATAGAGAGAGGGGGTAGGGCAACTGAGAGAGGGGGTAGGGCAGAGGAGAGAGGGGGTAGGGTATAGGAGAGAGGGGCGAGGGTATAGGAGAGAGGGGGTAGGGCAGGGAGGAGAGGGAGAGGGCTAGGAGAGAGAGGGGTAGGGTATAGGAGAGGGGGTAGGCAGAGGAGAGAGGGGGTAGGGGCATAGGAGAGGAGGGGGTAGGGCAGAGGAGAGAGAGGGATAGAACAGAGGAGAGAGAGAGGGAGGGTAGGCATAGGAGAGAGAAGTAGGGCAGAGGAGAGAGGGGGTAGGGTATAGGAGAGAGGGGGGTAGGGTATAGGAGAGAGGGGCGGAGGGCAGGGAGAGAAGGGGTAGGGCAGAGGAGAGATGGGGGTAGGGTTTAGGAGAGAGGGGTAGGGCAGAGGAGAGAGGGGGTAGGGATAGGAGAGAGGGCAGAGGGAGAGGAGAGAGGGGGCAGGGGCAGGAGAGAGGGGGTAGGGATAGGAGAGAGGGAGTAGGGCAGAGGAGAGAGTGGGGTAGGGAAGAGGAGAGAGAGGAGAGGATAGGAGAGAGGGCAGGGTAGAGGAGGGGGTAGGGTATAGGAGAGAGGGGGAGCAGAGGGGAGAGGGGTAGGTATAGAGAGAGAGGGAGATAGGGCAGAGGAGAGAGGGGTAGGGTATAGGTAGAGAGGGTAGGGCAGAGGAGAGAGGGGCAGGGCATAGGAGAGAGGCAGGGATAGAGAGAGGGGGTAGGCAAGATGAGAGAGGGGTAGGGCATAGGAGAGAGGGGCAGGTATAGGAGAGAGAGGGAGTAGGGCATAGGAGAGAGGGGCAGGCAGAGGAGAGGGGGGTAGGGCAGAGGAGAGAGAGGGGCAGGGAGAGGAGAGAGGGGCAGAGAGGAGAGGGGCTAGGGCATAGGAGAGAGGGGGGCACAGGGTAGAGGAGAGAGGGGGTAGGGGCAGAGGAGAGAGGGGGCAGGGCAGAGGAGAGAGGGGGGGGCATAGGAGAGAGGGGATCGGGCATAGGAGAGAGGGGGATAGGGCAGAGGAGAGAGGGGGTAGGGCATAGGAGAGAGGGAGAGGGTATAGGAGGAGAGGGGAGGGCAGAGGAGAGATGGGGGTAGGGTTGAGAGAGGCAGGGCAGAGGAGAGGGCAGGGCAGGGAGATAGGAAAATAGGAGAGTAGGGCTCGGGAGGGGGAGAGCAGAGAGGGCAGGCAGAGGAGGGGGTAGGGAGAGAGAGAGGGGGGTAGGGGCAGAGGAGAGAGGGGGTAGGGTATAGGAGAGGAGGGGGTAGGGCATAGGAGAGAGAGGGCATAGGAGAGGGGGGGTAGGCATAGGAGAGAGGGGTAGGGCAGAGGAGGGGTAGGGGATAGGTAGAGGAGAGAGGGGGGTAGGGTATACAGAGAGGAGAGAGGGGGGAGGTTTAGGAGAGGGCAGGGCAGAGGAGGGAGGGTATAGGAGGGGGTAGGAGAGAGGGGGTAGGAGCAGAGAGAGGGGGTAGGGCAGCAAGGAGAGGGGCAGGGTATAGGAGGAGAGAGGGGGTAGGGCATAGAGAGAGGGGAGGGGGGTAGGGCAGAGGAGAGAGGGGGGTAGGGCAGAGGAGAGAGGGGTAGGGTATAGGAGAGAGGGTAGGGTATAGGAGAGAGGTAGAGAGGAGGAGGGATAGGAGAGGGGGTAGGGCAGAGGAGAAGGGGATAGGAGCAGAGGAGAGAGGGATAGGGAGAGGAGAGAGGGGTAGGGCAGAGGAGAGAGGGGGTAGGGAGAGAGAGAGGGGTAGGGCAGAGGAGAGAGGGGGATAGGGCAGAGGAGAGAGGGGGTAGGGTATAGGAGAGAGGGGGTAGGGCAGAGGAGAGAGGGGTAGGACATAGGAGAGGGGAGGGCATAGGAGAGAGGGGGGCAGGGTAGAGGAAGAGGGGAGTAGGTATAGAGAGAGGGGGTAGGGTAGAGGAGAGGGGGTATAGGCAGAGGAGAGAAGGTAGGGCAGAGAGAGGGAGGGAGTAGGTATAGCAGAGAGGGGGTCGGGTATAGAGAGAGGGGAGTAGGCATAGGAGAGGCAGAGGGTATAGGAGAGAGGAGGGGGCATAGGAGAGAGGGGGTAGGAGTAGAGGAGAGAGAGGATAGGGCAGAGGAGTAGGGGGTAGGGTATAGGAGAGAGAGGAGGAGAGCAGAGGAGAGAGGGGGGTCGAGAGCAGAGGGGGGGTAGGGTATAGGAGAGAGGGGAGGGTTTAGGAGAGGGGGGTAGGGCAGAGGAGAAGGGGGTAGGGCAGAGGAGAGAGGGGGTAGGGAGAGGAGAGGGGGGTAGGGTATAGAGAGAGGGGGCCCGGATTAGAGGAGAGAGGGGTAGGTTAGAGGAGAGGGGACTAGGGCATAGGAGAGAGGGGAGTAGGGCAGAGGGAGAGGGGGATAGGGCATAGAGAGGGTAGGGATAGGAGAGGGGGTAGGGCAGAGGAGAGAGGGTAGGGCATAGGAGAGAGGGGTAGGGCATAGGAGAGAGGGGGTAGGGATAGGAGAGGAGGGATAGGCAGAGGAGAGAGGGGAGTAGGGCAGAGGAGAGAGGGGTAGGGGTATAGGGAGGGGTAGGGTATAGGAGAGAGGGGTAGGGGTATAGGAGAGAGGGGGTAGGGCAGAGGAAGGGGGTAGGGGCAGAGAGAGAGGGGGTAGAGGGTATAGGAGAGAGAGGGGAGTGGTATAGGAGAGAGGGGTAGGGCAGAGGAGAGAGGGGATCAGAGAAGAGGAGAGGAGAGGGTAGGGTATATAGAAGAGGGGGTAGGGTATAGGAGAGGGGGTAGGGCAGAGGAGAGAGAGGAGAGGAGAGAGGGGCTCGGGTATAGGAGAGAGGGGATAGGGTAGAGGATATAGGGGTAGGGTATAGGAGAGAGGGGGTGGGGCAGAGGAGAGAGAGGGGGTAGGGTATAGAGAGAGGAGTAGAACAGAGGAGAGAGGGGATGGGCAGGAGAGAGGGTAGGGTATAGGAGAGAGATAGGAGGGCAGAGAGAGAGAGGGGTAGGGGAGAGGAGGGGTAGGGCATAGGAGAGAGGCCAGGCTTATAGAGGAGAGAGGGGGAGGCAGGGAGAGGGGTAGCAGAGGAGAGAGAGAGAGAGCAGAGGAGAGAGGGGCAGGGCATAGAGAGGGGTAGGAGAGGGGGGAGAGGAGAGAGGGGGAGAGAGGAGAGAGGGGGGTAGGGCAGAGGAGAGGTATAGAGCAGAAAGGGCAGAGGAGAGGGGGTAGGAGCAGGAGGAGGGTGGATAGGAGAGAGGAGGGGGTAGGGTAGAGGAGAGAGAGGGGGTAGGGATAGAGAGAGGGGAGGAGTATAGGGAGAGAGGGGTAGGGCAGAGGAGAGAGGGGGCAGGGCAGAGGAGAGAGGTGGGGAGGAGGAGAGAGGGGGAGGGGGAGAGGGAGAGGTGGGTATAGGAGAGAGGGGGTAGGGCAGAGGAGAGATGGGGTAGGGCAGAGCAGGAGGGTAGGGGATAGGGAGAGGGGAGTAGGGGAGGAGAGGGAGGGCAGAGGGGAGAGGGGGGCAGAGGAGAGAGGTAGGGTATAGGAGAGAGAGGAGGGATAGGAGAGAGGGGGGCAAGGATATAGGAGAGGGTAGGTATAGAGGAGGTAGGGTATAGGAGGGTAGGTAGGGAGAGAGGGGGTAGCAGAGGAGAGAGGGGGTAAGGTATAGGAGAGAGAGGGAGAGAGGTAGGGTATAGGAGAGAGGGGGTAGGGCAGAGGAGAGAGGGGGTAGGGCAGAGGAGAGAGAGGGTAGGGTATAGGAGAGGGGGAGGGGCAGGGTATAGGAGAGAGGGTAGGGCAGAGGAGAGAGGGGGTAGGGCATAGGAGAGAGGGTAGGGGCATAGGAGAGAGGGGATAGGGCAGAGGAGAGAGGGGGTTAGGGCAGAGGAGAGAGGGGGTAGGGCATAGGAGAGAGGGGTAGGTATAGAGAGAGGATAGGAGAGAGGGGAGAGAGGAGAGAGGGGGTAGGGCAGAGGAGAGAGGGGTAGGGTATAGAGAGAGGGGGTAGGGCAGAGGAGAGAGGGGTAGGGCAGAGGAAGAGAGGGGTAGGGCAGAGGAGAGAGGAGGGAGGAGAGGGGTAGGGAGAGAGGGGTAGGGTAGGGTAGAGGAGAGAGGGGTAGGGTATAGGAGAGAGGGGTAGGATAGAGGAGAGAGGGGAGTAGGGTAGGGAGGAGAGAGAGGGGTAGGGCAGAGGAGAGAGGGGGTAGGGGCATAGAGAGAGAAGGGTATAGGAGAGGTAGGGGATAGGGAGAGAGGGGTAGGGCAGAGGAGAGAGGGGGATAGGGCAGAGGAGAGAGGTGGGTAGGGCAGAGGAGGAGAGGGGTAGGGTATAGGAGAGAGGGGCCCGGTATAGGAGAGGGGGTAGGGTAGAGGAGAGGGGTAGGGTATAGGAGAGAGGGAGGGTATAGGAGAGAGAGGGGGCAGAGGAGAGGGGGGGTAGGGCAGAGGAGAGAGGTGGTAGGGCAGAGGAGAGAGGGGGTAGGGGCATAGGAGAGGGCCCGGTATAGGAGAAGGGTAGGAGCAGAGGAGAGATGGGGTAGGGCAGAGAGAGAGGGGGTAGGGGATAGGAGAGTAGGCAGAGGAGAGAGGGGGTAGGGCAGAGGAGAGAGGGGTAGGATAGAGGAGAGAGGGGTAGGTATAGGAGAGAGGAGGGTAGGGCATAGGAGAGGGAGTAGGGCAGAGGAAGAGAGGGGTAGGGTATAGGAGAGAGGGGGTAGGGCAGAGGAGAGAGGGGTAGGGATAGGAGAGCAGGAGGCAGAGGAGAGAGGGGTAGGGTATAGGAGAGAGGGGGTAGGGCAGAGGAGAGAGGGGGGTAGGGTATAGGAGAGAGGGGGTAGGGTATAGGAGAGAGGGGGGTAGGGCAGAGGAGAGAGGGGGATAGGGTATAGGAGAGAGGGGGTAGGGTATAGGAGAGGGGATAGGGTAGAGGAGAGAGGGGGTAGGGTATAGGAGAGGGTAGGGCAGAGGAGAGGAGCAGGCAGAGGAGAGAGGGGGGTAGGCAGAGGGAGAGGGGGTAGGGTATAGGAGAGGGGCTAGGATATAGGGAGAGAGGGAGAGGGGGTAGGGTAGAGGAGAGGGGGTTAGGGCAGAGGAGAGGGTAGGCAGAGGAGAGAGGGGGTAGGGCATAGGAGAGGGGAGGGTATAGGCGAGAGGGGTAGGGTATAGGAGAGAGGGGGTAGGGCAGAGGAGAAGAGGGGGGAGGGTAGAACAGAGAGGGGGTAGGGCAGAGAGAGAGAGGGGGGTAGGGCATAGGAGAGAGGGGGTAGGGCAGAGGAGAGAGGGGATAGGGTATAGGAGAGAGGGGCGAGGGTATAGGAGAGAGGGGGGTAGGGCAGAGGAGAGAGGGGGGTAGGGCAGAGGAGAGAGGGGGGTAGATTGATAACATCATAGAATAGTGGAATTATAAACCTAAAGGCCCATAGGTTCTTAAGCCCAAAAGTCAGGTGCAAGAAACAGGTGCCTTTCCACAACATTTTACTCCACAGGGAATTCCTCAATCCATACAATTAACATCTCTTCATGTAGTGCACCTGATGTGTAGCTGTACTACATGAAATGCCTCATTACCAGACACAGCCAAGAAGGGGTTTCTAGTTGTTTCAGTGTAAGCATCCCCCAGGGTAAACATTTCTGCTGTAATTACAATAAATGACCCTCATTAAATGGTAATGGTTGTAATGACTTGACCCCCAGTCCTGCCCCCAGTGTAGTACGGCACACTTCAATCACACAGTGACAGTACACACACGGTCTCCTTCAGCACTCTGCCATCTACCCACCACTCACAGCAGCCTGTGAAACTTGTCTTGCACTCATTTGTAAACAGATGAACACTATTTTTTTTCGACAGTGAATTGCTTCGGGGTCTCTAAAAGAGTTTTGGTTTCCTTCTGCCTTGGCAATCAATGTATCATACTGTCATACTGCTGAACTGAATCCAAAATGGCAACCTATTCCCAACATAAGCACTACTTTTGACAAGGGCCCATGGGGTTATGGTATAAAGTAGTGGGACACGGACCTAGAGTCTGGTGAAGACACCGAGCTGGACCCAGGCAATGGTGATGTGTATGGTATGGGCTGACGTTAGATCAGTGATGTGTATAGTGCTGACGTTAGATCAGTGATGTGTATGGTGTATAGGGCTGATGTTAGATCAGTGATATGTATAGGGCTGATGTTAGATCAGTGATGTGTATGGTGTATAGTGCTGATGTTAGATCAGTGATGTGTATAGTGCTGATGTTAGATCAGTGATGTGTATGGTGTATAGGGCTGACGTTAGATCAGTGATGTGTATGGTAAATAGGGCTGACGTTAGATCAGTGATGTGTATGGGGCTGATGTCAGATTAGTGATGTGTATAGGGCTGATGTTAGATCAGTGACGTGTATGGTGTATAGGGCTGACGTTAGATCAGTGATGTGTATAGTGCTGATGTTAGATCAGTGATGTGTATGGTAAATAGGGCTGACGTTAGATCAGTGATGTGTATGGGGCTGATGTCAGATCAGTGATGTGTATGGTGTATAGGGCTGATGTTAGATCAGTGATATGTATAGGGCTGATGTTAGATCAGTGATGTGTATGGTGTATAGTGCTGATGTTAGATCAGTGATGTGTATAGTGCTGATGTTAGATCAGTGATGTGTATGGTAAATAGGGCTGACGTTAGATCAGTGATGTGTATGGGGCTGATGTTAGATCAGTGATGTGTATAGGGCTGATGTTAGATCAGTGACGTGTATGGTGTATAGGGCTGACGTTAGATCAGTGATGTGTATAGTGCTGATGTTAGATCAGTGACGTGTATGGTGTATAGGGCTGACGTTAGATCAGTGATGTGTATAGGGCTGATGTTAGATCAGTGATGTGTATAGGGCTGATGTTAGATCAGTGATATGTATAGGGCTGATGTTAGATCAGTGATGTGTATGGTGTATAGGGCTGATGTTAGATCAGTGATATGTATAGGGCTGATGTTAGATCAGTGGTGTGTATAGGGCTGACATTAGATCAGTGATGTGTACAGGGCTGATGTTAGATCAGTGATGTGTATAGGGCTGATGTTAGATCAGTGGTGTGTATAGGGCTGATGTTAGATCAGTGATGTGTACAGGGCTGATGTTAGATCAGTGATGTGTATAGGGCTGATGTTAGATCAGTGATGTGTATAGGGCTGATGTTAGATCAGTGGTGTGTATAGGGCTGATGTTAGATCAATGATGTGTATAGGGCTGATGTTAGATCAGTGATGTGTATAGGGCTGATGTTAGATCAGTGATGTGTATAGGGCTGACGTTAGATCAGTGATGTGTATGGTGTATAGGGCTGATGTTAGATCAGTGATGTGTATAGGGCTGATGTTAGATCAGTGATGTGTATAGGGCTGATGTTCGATCAGTGATGTGTATGGGGCTGATGTTAGATCAGTGATGTGTATGGTGTATAGGGCTGATGTTTGATCAGTGATGTGTATAGGGCTGATGTTCGATCAGTGATGTGTATAGGGCTGATGTTCGATCAGTGATGTGTATAGGGCTGATGTTTGATCAGTGATGTGTATAGGGCTGATGTTTGATCAGTGATGTGTATAGGGCTGATGTTTGATCAGTGATGTGTATAGGGCTGATGTTTGATCAGTGATGTGTATGGGGCTGAAGTTAGATCAGTGATGTGTATAGGGCTGATGTTAGATCAGTGATGTGTATAGGGCTGATGTTCGATCAGTGATGTGTATGGTGTATAGGGCTGATGTTAGATCAGTGATGTGTATAGGGCTGATGTTTGATCAGTGATGTGTATGGGGCTGAAGTTAGATCAGTGATGTGTGTAGGGCTGATGTTAGATCAGTGATGTGTATAGGGCTGACGTTAGATCAGTGATGTGTATAGGGCTGATGTTTGATCAGTGATGTGTATGGGGCTGAAGTTAGATCAGTGATGTGTATGGTGTATAGGGCTGATGTTAGATCAGTGATGTGTATAGGGCTGATGTTAGATCAGTGATGTGTATGGTGTATAGGGCTGATGTTAGATCAGTGATGTGTTTAGGGCTGATGTTAGATCAGTGATGTGTATGGTGTATAGGGCTGATGTTAGATCAGTGATGTGTATAGGGCTGATGTTTGATCAGTGATGTGTATGGGGCTGAAGTTAGATCAGTGATGTGTATGGTGTATAGGGCTGATGTTAGATCAGTGATGTGTATAGGGCTGATGTTAGATCAGTGATGTGTATGGTTTATACGGCTGATGTTAGATCAGTGATGTGTATAGGGCTGATGTTAGATCAGTGATGTTTATGGTGTATAGGGCTGATGTTAGATCAGTGGTGTGTATAGGGCTGATGTTGGATCAGTGATGTGTATAGGGCTGACGTTAGATCAGTGATGTGTATGGTGTACAGGGCTGATGTTAGATCAGTGATGTGTATAGGGCTGATGTTAGATCAGTGGTGTGTATGGGGCTGATGTTGGATCAGTGATGTGTATAGGGCTGAAGTTAGATCAGTGATGTGTATAGGGCTGATGTTAGATAAGTGATGTTTATAGTGCTGATGTTAGATCAGTGATGTGTATAGGGCTGATGTTTGATCAGTGGTGTGTATAGGGGGTATGTAAGATCAGTGATGTGTATGGGGCTGATGCTAGATCAGTGATGTGTATAGGGCTGACGTTAGATCAATGATGTGTATAGGGCTGATGTTAGATCAGTGATGTGTATAGGGCTGATGTTAGATCAGTGACGTGAATGGTGTATAGGGCTGATGTTAGATCAGTGACGTGTATGGTGTACAGGGCTGATGTTAGATCAGTGATGTGTATAGGGCTGATGTTAGATCAGTGGTGTGTATGGGGCTGATGTTAGATCAGTGATGTGTATGGTGTATAGGGCTGATGTTAGATCAGTGATGTGTATAGGGCTGATGTTAGATCAGTGATGTGTATAGGAGTTATGTAAGATCAGTGATGTGTATGGGGCTGATGCTAGATCAGTGATGTGTATAGGGCTGACGTTAGATCAATGATGTGTATAGGGCTGATGTTAGATCAGTGATGTGTATAGGGCTGATGTTTGATCAGTGATGTGTATGGGGCTGATGTTGTATCAGTAATGTGTATAGGGCTGAAGTTAGATCAGTGATGTGTATAGGGCTGATGTTAGATAAGTGATGTGTATGGGGCTGATGTTAGATCAGTGATGTGTATGGTGTATAGGGCTTATGTTAGATCAGTGATGTTTATAGGGCTGATGTTAGATCAGTGATGTGTATAGGGCTGATGTTAGATCAGTGATGTGTATAGGGCTGACGTTAGATCAGTGACGTGTATAGGGTTGACGTTAGATCAGTGATGTGTATGGTGTATAGGGCTGACGTTAGATCAGTGATGTGTATAGGGCTGATGTTAGATCAGTGATGTGTATAGTGCTGATGTTAGATCAGTGATGTGTATGGTGTATAGGGCTGATGTTAGATCAGTGATGTGTATGGGCTGATGTTGTATCAGTGATGTGTATAGGGCTGAAGTTAGATCAGTGATGTGTATAGGGCTGATGTTAGATAAGTGATGTTTATAGTGCTGATGTTTGATCAGTGATGTGTATGGTGTATAGGGCTGATGTTAGATCAGTGATGTGTATAGGGCTGATGTTAGATCAGTGATGTGTATAGGGCTGATGTTAGATCAGTGATGTGTATAGGGCTGATGTTAGATCAGTGATGTGTATAGGGCTGATGTTAGATCAGTGATGTGTATAGGGCTGATGTTAGATCAGTGATGTGTATAGGGCTGACGTTAGATCAGTGATGTTTATAGTGCTGATGTTAGATAAGTGATGTGTATAGGGCTGGAGTTAGATCAATGATGTGTATGGGGCTGATGTTGTATCAGTGATGTGTATAGGGCTGATGTTAGATAAGTGATGTTTATAGTGCTGATGTTAGATAAGTGATGTGTATAGGGCTGGAGTTAGATCAGTGATGTGTATGGTGTATAGGGCTGATGTTAGATCAGTGGTGTGTATAGGGCTGATGTTAGATCAGTGATGTGTATAGGGCTGACGTTAGATCAGTGATGTGTACAGGGCTGATGTTAGATCAGTGACGTGTATGGTGTATAGGGCTGATGTTAGATCAGTGACGTGTATAGGGCTGATGTAAGATCAGTGATGTGTATGGGGCTGATGCTAGATCAGTGATGTGTATAGGGCTGACGTTAGATCAATGATGTGTATAGGGCTGATGTTAGATCAGTGATGTGTATAGGGCTGATGTTAGATCAGTGATGTGTATGGTGTATAGGGCTGATGTTTGATCAGTGATGTGTATAGGGCTGATGTTCGATCAGTGATGTGTATAGGGCTGATGTTTGATCAGTGATGTGTATAGGGCTGATGTTCGATCAGTGATGTGTATAGGGCTGATGTTTGATCAGTGATGTGTATGGGGCTGATGTTGTATCAGTGATGTGTATGGTGTATAGGGCTGATGTTCGATCAGTGATGTGTATAGGGCTGATGTTCGATCAGTGATGTGTATAGGGCTGATGTTTGATCAGTGATGTGTATGGGGCTGAAGTTAGATCAGTGATGTGTATGGTGTATAGGGCTGATGTTAGATCAGTGATGTGTATAGGGCTGATGTTAGATCAGTGATGTGTATGGTGTATAGGGCTGATGTTAGATCAGTGATGTGTATGGTGTATAGGGCTGATGTTAGATCAGTGATGTGTTTAGGGCTGATGTTAGATCAGTGATGTGTATGGTGTATAGGGCTGATGTTAGATCAGTGATGTGTATAGGGCTGATGTTTGATCAGTGATGTGTATGGGGCTGAAGTTAGATCAGTGATGTGTATGGTGTATAGGGCTGATGTTAGATCAGTGATGTGTATAGGGCTGATGTTAGATCAGTGATGTGTATGGTTTATACGGCTGATGTTAGATCAGTGATGTGTATAGGGCTGATGTTAGATCAGTGATGTTTATGGTGTATAGGGCTGATGTTAGATCAGTGGTGTGTATAGGGCTGATGTTGGATCAGTGATGTGTATAGGGCTGACGTTAGATCAGTGATGTGTATGGTGTACAGGGCTGATGTTAGATCAGTGATGTGTATAGGGCTGATGTTAGATCAGTGGTGTGTATGGGGCTGATGTTGGATCAGTGATGTGTATAGGGGTATGTAAGATCAGTGATGTGTATGGGGCTGATGTTAGATCAGTGGTGTGTATGGGGCTGATGCTAGATCAGTGATGTGTATAGGGCTGACGTTAGATCAATGATGTGTATAGGGCTGATGTTAGATCAGTGATGTGTATAGGGCTGATGTTAGATCAGTGACGTGAATGGTGTATAGGGCTGATGTTAGATCAGTGACGTGTATGGTGTACAGGGCTGATGTTAGATCAGTGATGTGTATAGGGCTGATGTTAGATCAGTGGTGTGTATGGGGCTGATGTTAGATCAGTGATGTGTATGGTGTATAGGGCTGATGTTAGATCAGTGATGTGTATAGGGCTGATGTTAGATCAGTGATATGTATAGGAGTTATGTAAGATCAGTGATGTGTATGGGGCTGATGCTAGATCAGTGATGTGTATAGGGCTGACGTTAGATCAATGATGTGTATAGGGCTGATGTTAGATCAGTGATGTGTATAGGGCTGATGTTTGATCAGTGATGTGTATGGGGCTGATGTTAGATAAGTGATGTGTATGGGGCTGATGTTAGATCAGTGATGTGTATGGTGTATAGGGCTTATGTTAGATCAGTGATGTGTATAGGGCTGATGTTAGATAAGTGATGTGTATAGGGCTGATGTTAGATCAGTGATGTGTATAGGGCTGACGTTAGATCAGTAGGGTTGACGTTAGTGTGATATGGGTTAGGGCTGACGTTAGATCAGTGATGTGTATGGTGTATAGGGCTGAAGTTAGATCAGTGATGTGTATAGGGCTGATGTTAGATAAGTGATGTGTATGGGGCTGATGTTAGATCAGTGATGTGTATGGTGTATAGGGCTTATGTTAGATCAGTGATGTGTATAGGGCTGATGTTAGATCAGTGATGTGTATAGGGCTGATGTTAGATCAGTGATGTGTATAGGGCTGACGTTAGATCAGTGACGTGTATAGGGTTGACGTTAGATCAGTGATGTGTATGGTGTATAGGGCTGACGTTAGATCAGTGATGTGTATAGGGCTGATGTTAGATCAGTGATGTGTATAGTGCTGATGTTAGATCAGTGATGTGTATGGTGTATAGGGCTGATGTTAGATCAGTGATGTGTATGGGGCTGATGTTGTATCAGTGATGTGTATAGGGCTGAAGTTAGATCAGTGATGTGTATAGGGCTGATGTTAGATAAGTGATGTTTATAGTGCTGATGTTTGATCAGTGATGTGTATGGTGTATAGGGCTGATGTTAGATCAGTGATGTGTATAGGGCTGATGTTAGATCAGTGATGTGTATAGGGCTGATGTTAGATCAGTGATGTGTATAGGGCTGATGTTAGATCAGTGATGTGTATAGGGCTGATGTTAGATCAGTGATGTGTATAGGGCTGATGTTAGATCAGTGATGTGTATAGGGCTGACGTTAGATCAGTGATGTTTATAGTGCTGATGTTAGATAAGTGATGTGTATAGGGCTGGAGTTAGATCAATGATGTGTATGGGGCTGATGTTGTATCAGTGATGTGTATAGGGCTGATGTTAGATAAGTGATGTTTATAGTGCTGATGTTAGATAAGTGATGTGTATAGGGCTGGAGTTAGATCAGTGATGTGTATGGTGTATAGGGCTGATGTTAGATCAGTGGTGTGTATAGGGCTGATGTTAGATCAGTGATGTGTATAGGGCTGACGTTAGATCAGTGATGTGTACAGGGCTGATGTTAGATCAGTGACGTGTATGGTGTATAGGGCTGATGTTAGATCAGTGACGTGTATAGGGCTGATGTAAGATCAGTGATGTGTATGGGGCTGATGCTAGATCAGTGATGTGTATAGGGCTGACGTTAGATCAATGATGTGTATAGGGCTGATGTTAGATCAGTGATGTGTATAGGGCTGATGTTAGATCAGTGATGTGTATGGTGTATAGGGCTGATGTTTGATCAGTGATGTGTATAGGGCTGATGTTCGATCAGTGATGTGTATAGGGCTGATGTTCGATCAGTGATGTGTATAGGTCTGATGTTTGATCAGTGATGTGTATGGGGCTGATGTTGTATCAGTGATGTGTATGGTGTATAGGGCTGATGTTCGATCAGTGATGTGTATAGGGCTGATGTTTGATCAGTGATGTGTATAGGGCTGATGTTTGATCAGTGATGTGTATGGGGCTGAAGTTAGATCAGTGATGTGTATGGTGTATAGGGCTGATGTTAGATCAGTGATGTGTATAGGGCTGATGTTAGATCAGTGATGTGTATGGTGTATAGGGCTGATGTTAGATCAGTGATGTGTATGGTGTATAGGGCTGATGTTAGATCAGTGATGTGTTTAGGGCTGATGTTAGATCAGTGATGTGTATGGTGTATAGGGCTGATGTTAGATCAGTGATGTGTATAGGGCTGATGTTTGATCAGTGATGTGTATGGGGCTGAAGTTAGATCAGTGATGTGTATGGTGTATAGGGCTGATGTTAGATCAGTGATGTGTATAGGGCTGATGTTAGATCAGTGATGTGTATGGTTTATACGGCTGATGTTAGATCAGTGATGTGTATAGGGCTGATGTTAGATCAGTGATGTTTATGGTGTATAGGGCTGATGTTAGATCAGTGGTGTGTATAGGGCTGATGTTGGATCAGTGATGTGTATAGGGCTGACGTTAGATCAGTGATGTGTATGGTGTACAGGGCTGATGTTAGATCAGTGATGTGTATAGGGCTGATGTTAGATCAGTGGTGTGTATGGGGCTGATGTTGGATCAGTGATGTGTATAGGGGTATGTAAGATCAGTGATGTGTATGGGGCTGATGTTAGATCAGTGGTGTGTATGGGGCTGATGCTAGATCAGTGATGTGTATAGGGCTGACGTTAGATCAATGATGTGTATAGGGCTGATGTTAGATCAGTGATGTGTATAGGGCTGATGTTAGATCAGTGACGTGAATGGTGTATAGGGCTGATGTTAGATCAGTGACGTGTATGGTGTACAGGGCTGATGTTAGATCAGTGATGTGTATAGGGCTGATGTTAGATCAGTGGTGTGTATGGGGCTGATGTTAGATCAGTGATGTGTATGGTGTATAGGGCTGATGTTAGATCAGTGATGTGTATAGGGCTGATGTTAGATCAGTGATGTGTATAGGAGTTATGTAAGATCAGTGATGTGTATGGGGCTGATGCTAGATCAGTGATGTGTATAGGGCTGACGTTAGATCAATGATGTGTATAGGGCTGATGTTAGATCAGTGATGTGTATAGGGCTGATGTTTGATCAGTGATGTGTATGGGGCTGATGTTAGATAAGTGATGTGTATGGGGCTGATGTTAGATCAGTGATGTGTATGGTGTATAGGGTTTATGTTAGATCAGTGATGTGTATAGGGCTGATGTTAGATAAGTGATGTGTATAGGGCTGATGTTAGATCAGTGATGTGTATAGGGCTGACGTTAGATCAGTGACGTGTATAGGGTTGACGTTAGATCAGTGATGTGTATGGTGTATAGGGCTGACGTTAGATCAGTGATGTGTATAGGGCTGATGTTGTATCAGTAATGTGTATAGGGCTGAAGTTAGATCAGTGATGTGTATAGGGCTGATGTTAGATCAGTGATGTGTATAGGGCTGATGTTAGATCAGTGATGTGTATAGGGCTGACGTTAGATCAGTGATGCTTTATAGTGCTGATGTTAGATCAGTGATGTGTATAGGGCTGATGTTAGATCAATGATGTGTATGGGCTATGTTGTATCAGTGATGTTAGATCAGTGATGTTTATAGTGCTGATGTTAGATCAGTGATGTGTATAGGGCTGGAGTTAGATCAGTGATGTGTATGGTGTATAGGGCTGATGTTAGATCAGTGGTGTGTATAGGGCTGATGTTAGATCAGTGATGTGTATAGGGCTGACGTTAGATCAGTGATGTGTACAGGGCTGATGTTAGATCAGTGACGTGTATGGTGTATAGGGCTGATGTTAGATCAGTGACGTGTATAGGGCTGATGTAAGATCAGTGATGTGTATGGGGCTGATGCTAGATCAGTGATGTGTATAGGGCTGATGTTAGATCAGTGATGTGTATAGGGCTGATGTTAGATCAGTGATGTGTATAGGGCTGATGTTAGATCAGTGATGTGTATGGTGTATAGGGCTGATGTTTGATCAGTGATGTGTATAGGGCTGATGTTCGATCAGTGATGTGTATAGGGCTGATGTTTGATCAGTGATGTGTATAGGGCTGATGTTCGATCAGTGATGTGTATAGGTCTGATGTTTGATCAGTGATGTGTATGGGGCTGATGTTGTATCAGTGATGTGTATGGTGTATAGGGCTGATGTTCGATCAGTGATGTGTATAGGGCTGATGTTTGATCAGTGATGTGTATGGTGTATAGGGCTGATGTTAGATCAGTGATGTGTATAGGGCTGATGTTAGATCAGTGATGTGTATGGTGTATAGGGCTGATGTTAGATCAGTGATGTGTATGGGGCTGAGTTAGATCAGTGATGTGTATGGTGTATAGGGCTGATGTTAGATCAGTGATGTGTATAGGGCTGATGTTAGATCAGTGATGTGTATGGTGTATAGGGCTGATGTTAGATCAGTGATGTGTATGGTGTATAGGGCTGATGTTAGATCAGTGATGTGTTTAGGGCTGATGTTAGATCAGTGATGTGTATGGTGTATAGGGCTGATGTTAGATCAGTGATGTGTATAGGGCTGATGTTTGATCAGTGATGTGTATGGGGCTGAGTTAGATCAGTGATGTGTATGGTGTATAGGGCTGATGTTAGATCAGTGATGTGTATAGGGCTGATGTTAGATCAGTGATGTGTATGGTTTATACGGCTGATGTTAGATCAGTGATGTGTATAGGGCTGATGTTAGATCAGTGATGTTTATGGTGTATAGGGCTGATGTTAGATCAGTGGTGTGTATAGGGCTGATGTTGGATCAGTGATGTGTATAGGGCTGACGTTAGATCAGTGATGTGTATGGTGTACAGGGCTGATGTTAGATCAGTGATGTGTATAGGGCTGATGTTAGATCAGTGGTGTGTATGGGGCTGATGTTGGATCAGTGATGTGTATAGGGGTATGTAAGATCAGTGATGTGTATGGGGCTGATGTTAGATCAGTGGTGTGTATGGGGCTGATGCTAGATCAGTGATGTGTATAGGGCTGACGTTAGATCAATGATGTGTATAGGGCTGATGTTAGATCAGTGATGTGTATAGGGCTGATGTTAGATCAGTGACGTGAATGGTGTATAGGGCTGATGTTAGATCAGTGACGTGTATGGTGTACAGGGCTGATGTTAGATCAGTGATGTGTATAGGGCTGATGTTAGATCAGTGGTGTGTATGGGGCTGATGTTAGATCAGTGATGTGTATGGTGTATAGGGCTGATGTTAGATCAGTGATGTGTATAGGGCTGATGTTAGATCAGTGATGTGTATAGGAGTGTAAGATCATAGGGCTGATGCTAGATCAGTGATGTGTATAGGGCTGACGTTAGATCAATGATGTGTATAGGGCTGATGTTAGATCAGTGATGTGTATAGGGCTGATGTTTGATCAGTGATGTGTATGGGGCTGATGTTAGATAAGTGATGTGTATGGGGCTGATGTTAGATCAGTGATGTGTATGGTGTATAGGGCTTATGTTAGATCAGTGATGTGTATAGGGCTGATGTTAGATAAGTGATGTGTATAGGGCTGATGTTAGATCAGTGATGTGTATAGGGCTGACGTTAGATCAGTGGCGTGTATAGGGTTGACGTTAGATCAGTGATGTGTATGGTGTATAGGGCTGACGTTAGATCAGTGATGTGTATAGGGCTGATGTTGTATCAGTAATGTGTATAGGGCTGTTAGATCAGTGATGTGTATAGGGCTGATGTTAGATAAGTGATGTGTATGGGGCTGATGTTAGATCAGTGATGTGTATGGTGTATAGGGCTTATGTTAGATCAGTGATGTGTATAGGGCTGATGTTAGATCAGTGATGTGTATAGGGCTGATGTTAGATCAGTGATGTGTATAGGGCTGACGTTAGATCAGTGGGTATAGGGTTGACGTTAGATCAGTGATGTGTATGGTGTATAGGGCTGGCGTTAGATCAGGGATGTGTATAGGGCTGATGTTAGATCAGTGATGTGTATAGTGCTGATGTTAGATCAGTGATGTATGGTGTATAGGGCTGATGTTAGATCAGTGATGTGTATGGGGCTGATGTTGTATCAGTGATGTGTATAGGGCTGAGTTAGATCAGTGATGTGTATAGGGCTGATGTTAGATAAGTGATTTGTTTATAGTGCTGATGTTTGATCAGTGATGTGTATGGTGTATAGGGCTGATGTTAGATCAGTGATGTGTATAGGGCTGATGTTAGATCAGTGATGTGTATAGGGCTGATGTTAGATCAGTGATGTGTATAGGGCTGATGTTAGATCAGTGATGTGTATAGGGCTGATGTTAGATCAGTGATGTGTATAGGGCTGATGTTAGATCAGTGATGTGTATAGGGCTGACGTTAGATCAGTGATGTTTATAGTGCTGATGTTAGATAAGTGATGTGTATAGGGCTGGAGTTAGATCAATGATGTGTATGGGGCTGATGTTGTATCAGTGATGTGTATAGGGCTGATGTTAGATAAGTGATGTTTATAGGGCTGGAGTTAGATCAGTGATGTGTATGGTGTATAGGGCTGATGTTAGATCAGTGGTGTGTATAGGGCTGATGTTAGATCAGTGATGTGTATCGGGCTGATGTTAGATCAGTGATGTGTATAGGGCTGATGTTAGATCAGTGATGTGTATAGGGCTGACGTTAGATAAGTGGTGTGTATAGGGCTGATGTTAGATCAGTGATGTTTATAGTGCTGATGTTAGATCAGTGATGTGTATAGGACTGATGTTAGATCAGTGATGTGTATGGTATATAGGGATGATGTTAGATCAGTGATGTGTATAGGGCTGAAGTTAGATCAGTGATGTGTATAGGGCTGATGTTAGATCAGTGATATGAATACGGCTGATGTTAGATCAGTGATGTGTATAGGGCTGATGTTAGATAAGTGATGTGTATGGTGTATAGGGCTGATGTTAGATCAGTGATGTGTGTAGGGCTGATGTTAGATCAGTGATGTGTATAGGGCTGACGTTAGATCAGTGATGTGTATAGGGCTGATGTTAGATCAGTGATGTGTATGGTGTATAGGGCTGATGTTAGATCAGTGATGTGTATAGGGCTGATGTTAGATCAGTGATGTGTATAGGGCTGACGTTAGATCAGTGATGTGTATAGGGCTGATGTTAGATCAGTGATGTGTATGGTGTATAGGGCTGATGTTAGATCAGTGATGTGTATAGGGCTGATGTTAGATCAGTGATGTGTATGGTGTATAGGGCTTATGTTAGATCAGTGATGTGTATAGGGCTGATGTTAGATCAGTGATGTGTATGGTGTATAGGGCTGACGTTAGATCAGTGATGTGTATGGTGTGTAGGGCTGACGTTAGATCAGTGATGTGTATAGGGCTGACGTTAGATCAGTGATGTGTATAGGGCTGATGTTAGATCAGTGATGTGTATAGGGCTGATGTTAGATCAGTGATGTGTATGGTGTATAGGGCTGATGTTAGATCAGTGATGTGTATGGTGTGTAGGGCTGACGTTAGATCAGTGATGTGTATAGGGCTGATGTTAGATCAGTGATGTGTATAGGGCTGATGTTAGATCAGTGATGTGTATAGGGCTGATGTTAGATCAGAAATCATCTGCAGAGAGCTTGAGCTGTACTGCGGATACCACTACCAACCTCTAAACCATCTGTACATATCAATAAAAAGACATGGAAGGATCTATGTTTTAGCCATTGTGTGTTTTTTGACTTTGCCACTCTCTGGGTACAACCAAACGAACTGCATTGAAAAGCAGATTTGGACAACTGTGTTTGGTTTGACGCATAGCTTGGATTCATGTTTAGTGTTTTAGTTTGAAACACCGCACAGACAGAGTGTATTTAGCAGACATGGTTAAAGGCATGAGATACTCGTGTAAAACATGGGTTAATTACAACAAACATCATTCTGGAATGATCGCATGTTTTTTTGGCTTCAGATCAACGAAAAGCAACAAAAACATTGTCTGTAGTTCATGGCAATGTCAACACATATCATTGAGATATAGGCCTAACGTCATACCAATAAATCCCCATTGAATTGCACTGACTAAATTCTAGTTGAGTTTGATAGCAAGGTTTAATTTACTGCTGTGGGCTCAATCAGGGTCACACAGAGTGTTTCTTGGTATTCTTAAACAAATCTACTTTGAAACAAAAGTATACACCTCACATGATTAGGAGCTTAATAAAGAAGACGACACCTGTACCATGTCAGATATGGAGTTGAAATGTAATTTTGAGTTTGCGTCCCAATATTACACTTCATATACATCACAGAAGAGTGAAATACAACATAACTGTTTGACATAGAAACACCGGATTTTCACCAGGTTTTTTTAAATAATGTTGATTAATTATGAAAAAATATGAATAACATTCCACCCATGAGGTCATTTGACTGCAGGAAATAACTACAGTCAGATTATTGTCAATTAGCTTTAGATGAAGTTGACTCAGATCTGAGGTGAAATAACACTAGAGTATGAGGTCATCTCAAGATGACCTGATGAGGATCTCTGTCATTGGCCCATTGAGAGTAGTGCCATGGCAGACAAATAATGGTATGAGTAATGAAATGTAGTGTCTGATATTGAGAATACAACAACATTCCACCCCTCACCCATTGAATAGAAACCATATGTGACATTTCTTCAAAATAACTCCCATTTCGGTGACTACAGCCCACAGATATTACCCAATGGAGGAATCTATTTCCTGTCGATGATGAAATACTGTATGTGGTCACCAAAACCACTGAGGATATTTACTGTAAGCCAGGGGAGGGTTAGGGGGTATATCTGCTGACCAAAAATGGCATTAATACAAGGAATGTTGATGTATTTTCTGTGTGATGATCCAGAAAATATGACTCTTCACCATACTACAGTCCAGACCCTCCCATTTGATTTTGGCCATGACTTTATTCTGACCACATTCCAAGACAAGGAAAATCTCAAGGCAACCCAGTCCAGAGTTATTCCTAGTCAGGTCACAAGGTTTGGAAACACTCCTGCCCCTAATGACTGCCAGTATGAGGGGTTAATCCTGATTGAATTCAATTCAAAAACAATATGGGTTTTTCTGGCACTGCATTGGGATGCTGAAGCATTCAACAGACACAACAAGGCCATGAATTAATGTCAATATAGTGTGTCCGTACACAGTGCTGCTCCAAGCTGCCCTTACCTCTCAAACTGATTGTGTCAGTCATTTTCCTCTCTTGCTGGGTTTGAAGAGCAGTAATGTGAAGCACCTGTAGTCACGGAGGGGCCAGATGAATGCTGCAGGAGTCTGTCTGTGACTCCAGCCTGCCAGGACAAACACACACACACACACACGCACGCACGCACGCACACACGCACGCACGCACGCACGCACGCACGCACACACACACACACACACACACACACACACACACACACACACACACACACACACACACACACACACACACACACACACACACACACACACACACACACACACACACACAGGGGCTTGGACTCTACAAGGTGTCGAAAGCGTTCCACAGAAATGCAGGCCCATGTTGACTCCAATGTTTCCCACAGTTGGGAAGTTGGCTGGATGTCTATTGGGTGGTGGACCAATCGTGATACATACGGAAAGCTGTTGAGCGTGAAAAACCTAGCAGCGATGCAGTTCTTAACACACTCAAACCAGTGTGCCTTACAACTACCACCAAGTGGATGCTGCTGAAGGGAGGACGGCTCATAGTAATGTCTGGAATGGAGTCAATGGAATGGTGTCATCCACATCAAACACGTGGTCTCCTTGTGGTTAATACCATTACATTGACTCCATTCCAGCCATTATAATGAGCTGTCCTCCCCTCAGCAGCCTCCACTGCTAACACTGTACCCCGTTCAAAGGCACTTAAATATTGTGTCTTGCCCATTCATCCTCTGAATGGCACACACACACACACACACACACACACACACACACACACACACACACACACACACACACACACACACACACACACACACACACACACACACACACACACACACACACACACACACACACACACACACAATCCACCTGTCAATGGTCAGGAGGCTTAAAAATCCTTATTTAACATACCTCCTCCCCTTCATCTACATTGATGTAACAAGTAACATCAATAAGGGATCATAGCTTTCACCTGGATTCACCTGGTCTGTCTATGTCATGGAAAGAGCAGGTGTTCTTAATGTTTTGTTCACTCAGTGTACATCTGTATGGGGTCACACAGAAAAGACAACATGGACACAGTACAGAGAAACAGAATCTTCTGGGGAAATGAATCTCAACGTGAACGTGAAACAGCTGAGGTGTGAAGTGAATCACTTTCCTACAGGGAGGCGAGTAGACGAGGCTCATAATAATGGCTGAAATGAAGTGAACGGAACGGTATTAACCAAATGGACACCATGTGTTTGATGTGTTTAATAACATCCCATTCATTCATTTCCACCCATTACTATAAGCCCTTCCTCTGATTTAAAGTGCCACCAGCCACCACTGGAGGTGAGGGAGTGACAACACCAAGCACCAAGATCATCATTTTATCTCATTTATTATCTTAGT
The DNA here is from genome assembly GCF_023373465.1 of Oncorhynchus keta. NCBI lineage: Eukaryota > Metazoa > Chordata > Actinopteri > Salmoniformes > Salmonidae > Oncorhynchus > Oncorhynchus keta. The sequence continues at coordinate 27,628,934 of NC_068421.1, forward strand.
GAGCTTATGTTTCCAGGAAATGTCCACACATACACCATCCTGCCTTCACTCTCAATAATAACCTGGTGAATCCTCCAATCAATCCCCCTAGACTGTAAATATAGATCAATCCAGTACTATAGCTGATGCTACAGCCTCTTGCAGTAAATGGATGACATGGTTTCTCTTCATGTCACAGCATCTGTGTACAAATGATCTCTATTGAGGCAACATGTAACACATTTTGCGCTCGGCTTGCTATGAAAACAAAGGATTTATTAAGCCAGAGCACAAGGCTGTAACCAAGAGTTAGCTAGGGTTTCAGGTCATGTGGTTTCCATTAGCTAAGAGGTTGACTTGGTGTTGGGTTAGGCACAGGGACAGACCGCCTGTTAACCATAACCTAGTGTAACTGCGTGAAGGGACAAACACTGACACCCTTAACTGCTGGTTGGGAGTTGCTCTTGGAGAAAATTGTTGACCTGATGTCATTTGTGTGCTTGATTGTGTGCTTGATTGTGTGCTTGATTTGTGTGTGTGTGTGTGTGTGTGTGTGTGTGTGTGTGTGTGTGTGTGTGTGTGTGTGTGTGTGTGTGTGTGTGTGTGTGTGTGTGTGTGTGTGTGTGTGCTTGATTTGTGTGTGTGTGTGTGTGTGTGTGTGTGTGTGTGTGTGTGTGTGTGTGTGTGTGTGTGTGTGTGTGTGTGTGTGTGTGTGTGTGTGTGTGTGTGTGTGTGTGTGTATGTATGTGTGTGTGTATATATGTGTGTGTATGTGTGTATGTGTGTGTATGTGTGAGCACACTGATACAATGCTATTCCATCTTGATAATAATTGAGTTTACACACACTGCTCTTATTTGCCCCAACTATATTCAACTACATTTAAATTCATCCTTCTTAATCAAAACCTTTCGTACTAGCCTCCAGTAAAGTAAAATCATGTTTGGTGTTATTTATTTAGAGTCAAGCATGTAGAAATGATAGGCCTGCCATCGCCTCTAATTAGCCTCAACGACTTGTGAGCTAAGTGAGCATATCAACTCCTATTTAATTTGGCTAATTAAAGTGTGCCTGTCAATTGAGTGCAGCAAGGGTATAATTGTCATAAGAAGCCTCTCACCGCAGTTATGCTGCTCAGAACGTTATAACACAAAACAGACAGGGACAATTGCAGCACTGTATGACACCACTGCTGGAGAGGAGAGGGGAATCTATTGGGCACATTCTGTGTGTGTGTGTGTGTGTGTGTGTGTGTGTGTGTGTGTGTGTGTGTGTGTGTGTGTGTGTGTGTGTGTGTGTGTGTGTGTGTGTGTGTGTGTGTGTGTGTGTGTGTGTGTGTGTGTAGGCACCTTTGCCTACTGTATGCGCAGACAACACGCTAGGGGGCCCAAGACCAAAAAATTAACTCAGACGGTGTCTCAACTTACTGTAGAGAGTTAAAAGTTAGTAGTCTAGCCAGCTATCTAAACCTCGTAATAATCATCAACAAATGACTGTCCGGGCACACAGGGCCCAGGGGCCCTGACCTCAAGGGGGCCCCCGTTAATTGTGTTAGTCACTATTACTCAGATATTATCTGAAGATGGCACATTTTTGTGTTTCATTTATGCTTGATCAGAGTATGCAAAAGTGTGTGCCAGTCAGTGAGTGTGTGGAAATCACCAATCTAAATACATCCAACACTGTAATTACAATCTCACACACATTATCAATGAACCTACCAGGTACAACCCCAAACCTGTAAACACGGGCACCCTCATAGATATCATCCTAACCAACCTATCCTCCAAATACACCTCTGATGTCTTCAACCAGGATCTCAGCGATCACTGCCTCATTGCCTGCGTCCGTAATGGGTCTGAGGTCAAACAACCACCCCTCATCACTGTCAAACGCTCCCTAAAACACTTCAGCGAGTAGGACTTTCTAATCAACCTGGCCTGTGTATCCCGGAAGGATATTGACCTCATTCCGTCAGTAAAGGATGCCTGGTTATTCTTTAAAAGGGCTTTCCTCACCATCTTAAATAAGCGTACCCCATTCAAAAAATGTAGAACCAGGAAAAGATTTAGCCCTTGGTTCATACCAGACCTAATCAGCACAAAAATATCCTGTGGCGTACTGCATTAGCATCGAATAGCCCCAGCGATATGCAACTTTTCAGGTAAGTTAGGAACCAATATACACAGGCAGTTAGGAAAGCATAGGCTAGCTTTTTCAAAGAGAAATTTGCATCCTGTAGCACTAACTCCAAAAGGTTCTGGGACACAGTAAAGTCCATGGAGAATAAAAGCACCTCCTCCCAGCTGCCCACTGCACTGAGGCTAGGAAACACTGTCACCACCGATAAATCCACGATAATTTAGTATTTCAATAAGCATTTTTCTATGGCTGGCCATGCTTTTCACCTGGCTACCCATACCCCGGTCAACAGCCCTGCACCCCCCACAGCAACTTGCCCAAGCCTCCCCATTTCTCCTTCACCCAAATCTAGATAGCTGATGTTCTGAAAGAGCTGCAAAATCTGGACCCCTACAAATCAGCTGGGCTAGACAATCTGGACCCTCTCTTTCTAAAATGATCCACCGCAATTGTTGCAACCCCTATTACTAGCCTGTTCAACCTCTCTTTCATATTGTCTGTGGTCCCCAAAGATTGGATAGCTGCCTCGGTCATCCCCCTCTTCAAAAGGGGAGACACTCTAGACCCACTGCTACAGACCTATATCTCGGGCCGACTCTTTTCTCTGTATACATCAATGATGTTGCTCTTGCTGTTGGTGATTCTCTGATCCACCTCTACGCAGACGACACCATTCTGTATACTTCTGGCCCTTCTTTGGACACTGTGTTAACTAACCTCCAGACGAGCTTCAATGCCATACAACTCTTCTTCCGTGGCCTCCAACTGCTCTTAAATGCAAGTAAAACTAAATGTATGCTCATCAACCGATCGCTGCCCGCACCTGCACGCCCGACTAACATCACTACTCTGGACGGTTCTGACTTAGAATGTGTGGAAAACTACAAATACCTATGTGTCTGGTTAGACTGTAAACTCTCCTTCAAGACTCACATTAAGCATCTCCAATCCAAAATTAAATCTAGAATCGTCTTCCTATTTCACAACAAAGCATTCTTCACTCATGCTGCCAAACATACCCTCGTAAAACTGACTATCCTCCCGATCCTTGATTTCGGTGATGCCACCCGTAGCACGCGCTCCAGCAGGTATATTTCACTCGTCACCCCCCAAAGCCAATTCCTCTTTGGCCGCCTTTCCTTCCAGTTCTCTGCTGCCAATGACTGGAACAAATTGCAAAAATCACTAAAGCTGGAGACCCGTATCTCCCTCTCTAACTTTAAGTACCAGCTGTTAGAGCAGCTCAACAATGCACCTGTACATAGCCCATCTGTAAATAGCCTATCCAACTACCTCATCCCCATACTGTTATTTGTTATTTTTCCTCCTTTGCACACCAGTAGCTCTACTTTCATATTCATCTTCTGCACATCTATCACTCCAGTGTTAAATTGCTCAATTGTAATTATTTTGCCACTATGGCCTCCCTTATCTTACCTCATTTGTAGACACTGTATATAGACTTTTCTATTGTGTTATTGACTGTACGTTTGTTTATGTGTAACTCTGTGTTGTTGTTTGTGTCGCATTGCTTTTCTTTATCTTGGCCAGGTCGCAGTTGTAAATGAGAACTTATTGTAGACAATTGTAGAGAAAAATGGAAGGAGGGGGAGAGACTGAGGAGAGAGAGGGAACAGAAAGGATGAGAGAGAGAGCAAAGAGAGAGAGCGAGAGAAAACAAAGAGAGAGAGAAAGAGTGAGAGAGAGCGAGAGAGAGCAAAAGAGAGAGAGAGAGAGAGAGAGAGAGAGAGCAAAGAGAGAGAGACACACACAGCGAGAGAGAGAGAGAAAGAGAGATAGAGAGACACACAGCGAGAGAGAGAGAAAGATAGAGAGAGAGAAATAGAGAAAGAGAGAGAGAGAGAAAGAGAGAGTGAGAGAGAGACTGACAGATGTAAGTGTGTGAAAGAGGAGGAACTACTTTAGAGCTGAATTCTTATCAAGGGCTACAATTACATTGATACACAGTAATGCAGCATATTATAAAGCTTCTGTAGTTTCCTATAGTCCTACTGAAGGGATTCAAACAGCCAGCCACACACCTTGATGTTCTTTCCACTCATTAGTACCTCTCAGACTCGTCCCCGGGCTTTCAACTGTCTTCTGTATTCCCTTTCTGTCTCTTACACACATGCAGGCATGCAAATGCAGGCAGGCACACACACACAGCTGCATGCCTGCACACACACACACACACACACACACACACACACACACACACCACACACACTCCTCCTCCACTCTCCCCATCTCTCATTCCCACACCTGTACCCCACCACATGGAGGGAGGGACGGGGCTGAATGAGCTCCCAGTTGTTCAGCTCCTGGGCTTTGGATAAGTTAAATCAAATATGTATTTTGATCCAGGTCCAATTCATTGAATGATGAACAAGTTCAGTCAATGGAGCAACGGCTGGGGGGCAACACAGTCTGTTTGAAATGGAAATGAGCAATGCAGATCCATTCTACCACCACCAAAACACACTAAAATCCCCCTTGTCCTTACAATTCTACCTTGTGAAATCTGATCTGCTGCTGTCTCAAATGAATTACTGAATGATCCCTTTTGTAATGGATCACAGACTACTAAAAAGAGCTGTTCTGTTCCAATTCGATTTTGGACACCTCTGAGTCTGCAATGTAACCCTTGGATGTATGGTACTACAAGGATGTGTGCATGGATGGATATCAGTAATAGAGCTCAGTAAAAACAATGCAACCAATGCAGCTGTTTTTATCTCCATATCAAATCATTTCTGGGTAACAATTAAGTACCTTACAGTGATTGATTTAAATGAAAATGGTAAGAAAAAAAGCTTCTTAGCAAACAGCAATTTCTCAAGCAAGAATTTAGCTAGGACTGTCTGGGAGGGGAGGGAAAACTAGCTGTTATTAGCAGAGGCAAGCCAAAACTCAATTCCACCAAAACAGGCTGAAATTTCAGCCAATCTTTTCAAACAGCTCTTCCACTGAAAGGGCATTATCATGACTTGCACAATTTCACAGTATTATTCCATCCTCATAGTGTGGAAATATACAATGGCAAGAAAAAGTTTGGAAATAACTTGATTTCTGCATAAATTGGTCATAAAATGGTATCTAATCTTCACCTAGGTCACAACAATAGACCAACAAAGTCTGTTTAAACTAATAACACACAAACAGTTATACGTGTTCATGTCTTTATTGAACACACCGTGTAAACATTCACAGTGCAGGGTGGGAAAAGTATGTGAACCCTTGGATTTAATAACTGGTTGACCCTCCTTTGACAGCAATAACCTCAAACAAACATTTTCTGCCATTGGTGATCAGACCTGCACAACGGTCAGGAGGAGTTTGGACCATTCCCCTTTACAAAACTGTTTCAGTTCAGTCATGTTCTTGGGATGTCTGGTGTGAACTGCTCTCTTGAGGTCATGCCACAACATCTCAATCAGGTTGATGTCAGGACTCTGACTGGGCCACTCCAGAAGGCGTATTTTCTTCTGTTGAAGACATTCTGTCTGAAGACAGTGTGAATGTTTAAACGATGCATTCAATATAGACAAGAAAAATACAATAAATAGTGTGTTATTAGTTTAAGCACACTATGTGTGTCTATTGTTGGAACTTAGATAAAGATCAGATCAAATTTGTGCAGAAATCCAGGTAATTCCAAAGGGTTCACTACTTTTTCTTGCCACTGTATATAAAACACAGGGAAATCACATTTTTGACCGCACTGGGCCTTGTAAGCTGCTTTGATATACATTCCTGTTTCTTTGAGGTGAGACATGATGTGTGTGTGTTTGAGAGAAAGAGAGGGGATGAGGAAGTGTGTGTGTGTGTGTGTGTGTGTGTGTGTGTGTGTGTGTGTGTGTGTGTGTGTGTGCGTGCGTGCGTGCGTGCGTGCGTGCGTGTGTGTGTGAGCACATGCAAGCGCGTGTGGTGTCTCCCTTCATGTGCAGCACTGAGGCTTCAGTCTGTTTTACCAGCTCCCCTGCTGCAGACGACAGTAACGTCTGCCCACCCATGTAGAGTAGGAGTGTGTGTGCCAGCCAGCCTCGTTCTGTGACGGGCCCAGCCACCTGGCTAGGCTGAAAACATCCCCTGTGATTTATACAGCCTCATAAGGGTTTACAGAGATCCCCTTCATGACTAAACACCGGGAGGGGTTTGGACAAGGAGAGCAGGGAAGACTGATGGCTCACCCAAGGCTAATGACACACTTAGTGCCAACACAGAACACCACACACACTCACATACACACTCTGAGCACATACACACACTGCTAAACGACTACACACACACACTGATAAAAAAAACAAAAAACATATACACACAGTGGTCAATAATCACACACCCTCAATTTAAAGCTATACACACATACATAAACAGATGCCAAAGGCTCACACATGATGCACCCAGATCCCCCAGATCACCCAGATGCACAGCTCACAGGGCCCAAAGTTACACACATGCCCACACACATCCATATCCACACACGTACCAATAGAGATTCTTATCAAATTTAGCACAGCTAAAGAATATATTATTTGTTTCCCCTACCAAGGGATTCTATTCAGATCATCCCTGGCTTTGAATTGGTCATGTTCATACACGCCTGCCTGTTAAATCATTTACCCTGATGTCATGATGATTTATAGTATGATTCACAAACAGGGGTGAAACAAGGTCCTGATCCAGATAATCCTTCTCATAAGCCCAGCAGTATGCTGTGTTTTATAAGAGCCCTATAGCAGTTCACCATCAGGCTGTGTAGTCTCAGGGAAGTCTAGCAGGGCTCTGATACCAGAGTAACATGACCAGGACACAGGGGTGAGGGGAGGGGGGGGGGATTGGGAGAGGGAAGGGGTTTGAGAGTGGAAAGAGATCCATTTTATAGCTTTCTCTTATGCCCTTCTGCAAGGGGGAAAAAAGGGACAGGTTTTTTCTTTCAAAATCACATAAAGTTTGAGATATTTGATGATTTATAGAGAGAGGAAGAGCGGAAGAGAGAGAGGGGGGGTGGGGCGAGAGGGAGGGGTGGTGGCAGGGGGGTTTAAACATGATGCAAACCATTTGGAGAGGGGAGTGGAGGCTGCCAGCACAGCCTGCTCTGTTTAAACTGGAGAGGAAGTGACCGTATATACAGCATGCCAGCAAACTCCTCACTCTCCCTCACTATATCACACATATAACTGCTGTGCACGCAAGCGCACACACACACACACACGCGCGCGCTATCAGTGCTGAGGTCAGTCTATGGCCATTGGTTGGAGAATGTTTGTTATTGTCATATTATGTTTCTTTACATCACCGTCACCATTCTCACCACTGCTATTATCATTATTACTATGATTACAGTCTAGGAGGCTGGAGGGCAGACGGAGGGCAAGAAGAACGGAGTGGAGAAAGAAGAGGCATAAAAGACAGAGCGAGAGATAAGAGGTCAGTGTTTTCTCCCAACACCCATCCATGACTTAATCTGATTCCTCTCTGAGAGAGAAACATGCCTTCCCGGGGACTGGCTTACTGCAGGAGGACAGGATGGAGGGACTGGCTTACTGCAGGAGGACAGGATGGAGGGACTGGCTTACTGCAGGAGGACAGGATGGAGGGACTGGCTTACTGCAGGGGACAGGATGGAGGGACTGGCTTACTGCAGGAGGACAGGATGGAGGGACTGGCTTACTGCAGGAGGACAGGATGGAGGGACTGGCTTACTGCAGGAGGACAGGATGGAGGGACTGGCTTACTGCAGGAGGACAGGATGGAGGGACTGGCTTACTGCAGGAGGACAGGATGGAGGGACTGGCTTACTGCAGGAGGACAGGATGGAGGGACTGGCTTACTGCAGGAGGACAGGATGGAGGGACTGGCTTACTGCAGGAGGACAGGATGGAGGGACTGGCTTACTGCAGGAGGACAGGATGGAGGGACTGGCTTACTGCAGGAGGACAGGATTGAAGGACTGGCTTACTGCAGGAGGACAGGATGGAGGGACTGGCTTACTACAGGAGGACAGGATTGAAGGACTGGCTTACTGCAGGAGGACAGGATGGAGGGACTGGCTTACTACAGGAGGACAGGATGGAGGGACTGGCTTACTACAGGAGGACAGGATTGAAGGACTGGCTTACTGCAGGAGGACAGGATGGAGGGACTGGCTTACTGCAGGAGGACAGGATGGAGGGACTGGCTTACTACAGGAGGACAGGATTGAAGGACTGGCTTACTGCAGGAGGACAGGATGGAGGGACTGGCTTACTACAGGAGGACAGGATGGAGGGACTGGCTTACTGCAGGAGGACAGGATGGAGGGACTGGCTTACTGCAGGAGGACAGGATGGAGGGACTGGCTTACTGCAGGAGGACAGGATGGAGGGACTGGCTTACTGCAGGAGGACAGGATGGAGGGACTGGCTTACTGCAGGGGACAGGATGGAGGGACTGGCTTACTGCAGGAGGACAGGATGGAGGGACTGGCTTACTGCAGGGGACAGGATGGAGGGACTGGCTTACTGCAGGAGGACAGGATGGAGGGACTGGCTTACTGCAGGAGGACAGGATGGAGGGACTGGCTTACTGCAGGAGGACAGGATGGAGGGACTGGCTTACTGCAGGAGGACAGGATGGAGGGACTGGCTTACTGCAGGAGGACAGGATGGAGGGACTGGCTTACTGCAGGGGACAGGATGGAGGGACTGGCTTACTGCAGGAGGACAGGATGGAGGGACTGGCTTACTGCAGGAGGACAGGATGGAGGGACTGGCTTACTGCAGGAGGACAGGATGGAGGGACTGGCTTACTGCAGGAGGACAGGATGGAGGGACTGGCTTACTACAGGAGGACAGGATTGAAGGACTGGCTTACTGCAGGAGGACAGGATGGAGGGACTGGCTTACTACAGGAGGACAGGATTGAAGGACTGGCTTACTGCAGGAGGACAGGATGGAGGGACTGGCTTACTACAGGAGGACAGGATGGAGGGACTGGCTTACTACAGGAGGACAGGATTGAAGGACTGGCTTACTGCAGGAGGACAGGATGGAGGGACTGGCTTACTGCAGGAGGACAGGATGGAGGGACTGGCTTACTACAGGAGGACAGGATTGAAGGACTGGCTTACTGCAGGAGGACAGGATGGAGGGACTGGCTTACTACAGGAGGACAGGATGGAGGGACTGGCTTACTGCAGGAGGACAGGATGGAGGGACTGGCTTACTGCAGGAGGACAGGATGGAGGGACTGGCTTACTGCAGGAGGACAGGATGGAGGGACTGGCTTACTGCAGGAGGACAGGATGGAGGGACTGGCTTACTGCAGGGGACAGGATGGAGGGACTGGCTTACTGCAGGAGGACAGGATGGAGGGACTGGCTTACTGCAGGGGACAGGATGGAGGGACTGGCTTACTGCAGGAGGACAGGATGGAGGGACTGGCTTACTGCAGGAGGACAGGATGGAGGGACTGGCTTACTACAGGAGGACAGGATTGAAGGACTGGCTTACTGCAGGAGGACAGGATGGAGGGACTGGCTTACTACAGGAGGACAGGATGGAGGGACTGGCTTACTGCAGGAGGACAGGATGGAGGGACTGGCTTACTGCAGGAGGACAGGATGGAGGGACTGGCTTACTGCAGGAGGACAGGATGGAGGGACTGGCTTACTGCAGGAGGACAGGATGGAGGGACTGGCTTACTGCAGGGGACAGGATGGAGGGACTGGCTTACTGCAGGAGGACAGGATGGAGGGACTGGCTTACTGCAGGGGACAGGATGGAGGGACTGGCTTACTGCAGGAGGACAGGATGGAGGGACTGGCTTACTGCAGGAGGACAGGATGGAGGGACTGGCTTACTGCAGGAGGACAGGATGGAGGGACTGGCTTACTGCAGGAGGACAGGATGGAGGGACTGGCTTACTGCAGGGGACAGGATGGAGGGACTGGCTTACTGCAGGAGGACAGGATGGAGGGACTGGCTTACTGCAGGGGACAGGATGGAGGGACTGGCTTACTGCAGGAGGACAGGATGGAGGGACTGGCTTACTGCAGGAGGACAGGATGGAGGGACTGGCTTACTGCAGGAGGACAGGATGGAGGGACTGGCTTACTGCAGGAGGACAGGATGGAGGGACTGGCTTACTACAGGAGGACAGGATTGAAGGACTGGCTTACTGCAGGAGGACAGGATGGAGGGACTGGCTTACTACAGGAGGACAGGATGGAGGGACTGGCTTACTGCAGGAGGACAGGATGGAGGGACTGGCTTACTACAGGAGGACAGGATTGAAGGACTGGCTTACTGCAGGAGGACAGGATGGAGGGACTGGCTTACTACAGGAGGACAGGATGGAGGGACTGGCTTACTACAGGAGGACAGGATGGAGGGACTGGCTTACTACAGGAGGACAGGATGGAGGGACTGGCTTACTGCAGGAGGACAGGATGGAGGGACTGGCTTACTGCAGGAGGACAGGATGGAGGGACTGGCTTACTACAGGAGGACAGGATGGAGGGACTGGCTTACTGCAGGAGGACAGGATGGAGGGACTGGCTTACTGCAGGAGGACAGGATGGAGGGACTGGCTTACTTCAGGAGGACAGGATGGAGGGACTGGCTTACTGCAGGAGGACAGGATGGAGGGACTGGCTTACTGCAGGAGGACAGGATGGAGGGACTGGCTTACTGCAGGAGGACATGATGGAGGGATGGAGATAAGATAAGACAGAGACAAAGAAGAAGACAGGAAGGTGAAAATAAGAGAGGTGGGGAGATACAAGGACAGAAAACAGGCCCTAAACAGGCTTCACCTAAGGATGAAGGGTTTAATACTCTGTTGGTTTTGAGCAGTAGAGCGCCTCCCCATGGTGTGTGTATGCCAGTGCAGTCTTAGTATCCGGGTTGAGGTAAGGTGACGGAATCAACAGACTGACACAAAATCAAGATCTGGGCACTCATTAAATAAAATAATACAAAATATAAATAAATATCAACATAGCACGATAAAGTTTCATTGTGATTTATTAAGGTCATGTCATGTGGTTCACTATATAACAGAGCAATTAAAATGTAGGCCCAGAGGTCCACAGTATATCTTTTTTAATTTATTATTGCAATTCATGTATTAATTGCTGCAATTTTGGGGCCAGAGTCACTCAACTGGTGCCCTGAATTAGAAAGAAACATTTCAACCAGTCTACGGTCTATGTAAGTAAATGTGTGTGTGTGTGTGTGTGTGTGTGTGTGTGTGTGTGTGTGTGTGTGTGTGTGTGTGTGTGTGTGTGTGTGTGTGTGTGAGAGAGAGAGAGAGAGAGAGAGAGAGAGAGAGAGAGAGAGAGAGAGAGAGAGAGAGAGAGAGAGAGAGAGAGAGAGAGAGAGAGAGAGAGAGAGAGCACACGCCCGCACGTGTTTGTGTGTGTGGGTGTGTGCTGTGCCGTTGTGCTGCTGGTGGCTCAGCTTCAGGATTGTGTCAAGGGTGTGTGTAATAAATGTGCCCAGGCGAGAGGGCCTGAAAAGATATATAACACACAGGAAGGAGAGAAGAGGGAGAGGACACTGGGGAGGAGAGAGGAGGGGAGAAGAGGGGGCAGGAAAAGAAAGAGGAGGAGGTAGAAGGAAGAAAGATGGAGAGGGGAGAGACGTAAAGAGATGGGGAGAAGTAGGGAGATGGAGAGCAGAAAGAGAGGAGAAGGGAGAGAGGGGAGGATAGAATGGTAAGGGAAAAGGGGGGTGCTTTCTCCTGGGTCCTGCTATGTTTCCCATTATGTAAGCCCTGGTCACCGGCAGCGTGCCAGCAGGCAAAATAAAAGAGTCTCTCTGGCTTGGCACGGCTCGTATTTTCCTATCCTCGGCGCGGGGTCAGGGAGGGGTCAGGCAGCTGGATGGGGCGCTGGGGGGATTGTGGGGTCTGGGCCAGTCTCCAAAACCCAAAAGGCCCAGGGTTCAAGTACCAGCTGAAAGCAATCAGGGGGAAATCTGGGAGTGCCACAGCTGCTTGCAGTGGCGCTGTTCTGAAGCTCCCTCTCTCTCCATCTCTCTCACTCCCTCGCTCTCCCTCTCCTTCTCTCTCACTCCCTCTCCATCTCTCTCTCTCACTCCCTCTCTATCTTTCTCCATCTCCATCTCTCTCACTCCATCTCTCTCTCTCACTCCCTCTCTATCTCTCTCCATCTCCATCTCTCTCACTCCATCTCTCTCTCACTCCCTCTCTCTCACTCCCTCTCTCTCCCTCTCCCTCTCTCTCTCTCCATCTCTCTCACTCCCTCCCTCTCACTCCATCTCTCTCCCTCTCTTTCTCCCTCTCTCTCTCTCTCTCCCTTTCTTTCTGTCCCTCTCCCTCTCTCCCTCTAATTCTTCATACCTTTAACATGAAGCCAGAACCACGTGTGTGTGTGTGTGTGTGTGTGTGTGTGTGTGTGTGTGTGTGTGTGTGTGTGTGTGTGTGTGTGTGTGTGTGTGTGTGTGTGTGTGTGTGTGTGTGTGTGTGTGTGTGTGTGTGTGTGTTTGAGTGTGGGGTGTGCCAAAGTGTTGAGTGTGGACGTGTTTGGCAAAACAAGTGTGTATGATGTAGTTGTAAAATGTGTAGTTCGATGATTACATGACAGGTGAGTATATGGATGCTCTCGCCCCATCCCCCCTCCCTCTACAAGAAAACAAACACAATCAAACTGACAGACTAGACTGTTTTTTTGGCTCATCTAACATTAAACATTGTATAAGTGGGATCCAGTACCTCACATGCAAACCCCAATATCTCAAACTGAATGGAGATGGATGGCTCCAGCACAGTGTGAGGGGGACTACATCTCTCCATACTGACTGTAGAGGGGTCACCTTCAGTATCTTCTACTACGGCTGGGCTATTCAATAACAGAGGCCACTCTCACTCTTTCCTTCTAACCAGGGACTGATTTAGACTGGGTGAGTTTACTATCTGGCCAATCAGAGATGTTAATCAATTAACTACACTAAAACCTAAATATGCACCAGTGTGGATACTTAGGACCACAGATGGCAGAACACTGTGGTACCATCACGTCTCATCACGACAGCAATTTGTCCTCTATGGTACTTTCATCTTCTAGTAATGCAGACAGACATACAGCAGAGCCACAGGAGGTTGGTGGCACCTTAATTGGGGAGGATGGGCTTTTGGTAATGGCTGGAGCAATTATTATGAGCCATCCTCCCTTCAACAGCCTCCTGTGAGCAGAACCTCTTAGCAGGGCAAAAAGCTTTAGATAATATTTATAATGTGACATGTATCTTACTGCTTCTGTCTGTGCTAACACCCAGTCTCTGATCTGTATAGAGGGGTGTGGGTTGGTGATGGGCTGAAAATGTCAGAGAGAGTCTGTCTGGGGCTGGATGGATCTCATCCAGGACTGAGGTAGTTTACAGACATTCTTGTCATCTGTATTGGCTGTTCTGGGATCTGGAGAGACTCAACACATGCCCCCATTAAACACCTGGTGAGGATCGCTCTCTTCTGAACATGGTAACGCTGAGGATAAAGACAGAGAGAGGCAGAGAGACAGAGGGATGGAGGGTGGGGGCAGGCAGAGAGACAGAGAGACAGAGGATGGAGGGTGGGGGCAGGCAGAGAGACAGAGGATGAAGTGGGGGGTAGGCAGAGAGACAGAGGGATGGAGGGTGGGGGGCAGGCAGAGACAGAGGGATGGAGGGTGGGGGTAGGCAGAGACAGAGAGGGATGAAGGGTGGGGGTAGGCAGAAGACAGAGGATGAAAGGGTGGGGGTAAACAGAGAGACAGAGGATGGAGGAGGGTGGGGGTAGGCAGAGAGACAGAGGGATGGAGGTGGGGGTAGGCAGAAGACAGAGGATGGAGGGTGGGTAAGGCAGAAAGACAGAGGATGGAGGGTGGGGTAAAAGGACAGAGGATGGAGGATTAGGGAAGAAGACAGAGGGATGGAGGATGGTGGGGGTAGGCAGAGAGACAGAGGATGGAGGGTGGGGGTAGGCAGAGAGACAGAGGGATGGAGGGTGGGGGTAGGCAGAGACAGAGGATGGAGGGTGAGAGGGGCAGGGGCAGAAGACAGAGGATGGAGGGTGGGGTAGGCAGAAGACAGAGGATGGAGGGTGGGAGGGGGTGAGAGCAGAGAGACAGAGGGATGGAGGGTGGGGGCAGAGAGACAGAGGATGGAGGGTGGAGGTGGCAGAGAGACAGAGGATGGAGGGTGGGGGCAGGCAGAGAGACAGAGGATGGAGGGTGGGGGGTAGGCAGAGAGACAGAGGATGGAGGGTGGGGTAGCAGAGAGACAGAGAGGATGGAGGGTGGGGGGTAAAGCAGAGAGACAGAGGGATGGAGGGTGGGGTAGGCAGAGAGACAGAGGGGGATGGAGAGAGACAGAGGATGGAGGGTGGGGGTAGGCAGAGAGACAGAGAGGGATGGAATTAGGGGTAAAGTCAGAGAGACAGAGGGATGGAGGAAGGGGTGGCAGAGGCAGAGAGACAGAGGATGGAGGGTAGGGGGCAGAGCAGAGAGACAGAGACAGAGGGATGGAGGGTGGGGGTAAACAGAGAGACAGAGGATGAAGAGAAGAGGGTGAAACAGAGTGACAAAGAGGATGGAGGGGGGTAGGCAGAAGACAGAGGGATGGAGGGTGGGGGTAAACAGAGAACAGAGGGATGAAGAGACAGAGTAAACAGGATGGAGGATGAAGAGTTAGGGGGTAAACAGAAAGACAGAGGATGGAGATTAGTAAACAGAGACAGAGGATGGAGGGTGGGGTAAACAGAGAGACAGAGGGATGAAAAAGAGGGATGACAGAGGGATGGAAGGGATTAGGGGTAAGGCAGAGAGACAGAAGGGATGGAGGGTGGGGTAAACAGAGACAGAGGACAGAGATGGATGACAGAGGGATGGGGGTAAACAGAAAGACAGAGGATGGACAGAGGATGAAACAGAAGACAGAGGGATGGAGAGTGGAGGTAAACAGAGAGACAGAGGGATGGAGAGGGGGTAAACAGAGAGACAGAGGGGATGGAGTAGAGAGGTGAAGCAGAGAGACAGAGGATGGAGGTGAGGGTAGAGCAGAGAGACAGAGGATGGAGGGTGGGGGTAGGCAGAGAGACAGAGGATGGAGGGTAGGAGGTAGGCAGAGAGACAGAGGATGGAGGAGATTAGGGGGTAAGAGCAGAAGACAGAGGATGGAGGGTGGGGTAAACAGAAGACAGAGGGATGGAGGTGGGGGTGAGCAGAAGACAGAGGATGGAGGGTGGGGGTAGAGCAGAGACAGAGGATGGAGGTGGTGGGGTAGTCAGAGAGACAGAGGATGGAGGAGTTAGAGGTAAACAGAAGACACAGAGGATGGAGAGTGAGGGTAAACAGAGAGACAGAGGATGGGAGGAGGAAAGACAGAGGATGGAGGAGGGAAAGACAGACAGAGGATGGAGGGTAGAAGTGAAACAGAAAGACAGAGGAGATGGAGGAGTAGGAGGTAAACAGAAAAGACAGAGGATGGAGAGATTAGAGGAGGTAAACAGAAGACAGAGGATGGAGGGTAGGGGGTAAACAGAGACAGAAGAGGGATGGAGGTGGGGGGTAGTCAGAGAGACAGAGGATGGAGGGTGGAAGTAGACAGAGAGACAGAGGATGGAGGGTGGGGTAGGCAGAGAAGACAGAGAGACAGAGAGACAGAGGGATGGAGGTGGGGAGTGAACAGAGAGACAGAGGGATGGAAGGGTGGGGGTAGGCAGAGACAGAGAGACAGAGAGACAGAGGATGGAGGTGGGGGGGTAGACAGAGGACAGAGGATGGAGGGTGGGTAAGCAGAGAGACAGAGACAGAGAAGGGATGGAGGGTGGGGTAAGCAGAGAGACAGAGAGACAGAGACAGAGGGATGGAGGGTGGGGTAAACAGAGGAGACAGAGGATGGAGAATTAGGGGTAAAAGAGACAGAGGATGGAGGTGGGGGTGAAACAGAAGACAGAGGATGGAGAGGTAGGGAGTAAACAGAGAGACAGAGACAGAGACAGAAGGGATGGAGGGTGGGGGTAAGCAGAGACAGAGGATGGGAGGGTGGGGTAAACAGAAGAGAGAGACAGAGACAGACAGAGGATGGAGGGTGGGGAGTAGAGCAGAGGACAGAGAGACAGAGACAGAGGATGGAGGGTGGGGAACAGAGACAGAGGATGGAGGGTGGGGGTAGGCAGAGAGACAGAGAGACAGAGACCAGGACAGAGGGATGGAGGGTGGGGTAAGAGCAGAGAGACAGAGACAGAGAGACAGAGGATGGAGGGTGGGGTAGACAGAGAGACAGAGGATGGAGGGTGGGGGTAGGCAGAGACAGAGAGACAGAGACAGAGGATGGAGGGTGGGGAGGTAGGCAGAGACAGAGAGACAGAGACAGAGGATGGAGGGTGGGGGATGAACAGAGAGACAGAGGGGATGGAGGTGAGGGTGGAAACAGAGACAGAGGATGGAGGGTGGGGGTAAACAGAAGAAGACAGAGGGATGGAGGGTGGGGGTAAGAGCAGAGAGACAGAGGGACAGAGAGACAGAGGATGGAGGGTGAGGGGTAGGCAGAGAGACAGAGGATGGAGGGTGGGGGTAGCAGAGAGACAGAGACAGAGAGACAGAGGGATGGAGGGGGGGGTAAGCAGAGAGACAGAGACAGAGAGACAGAGGATGGAGGGTGGGGGTGAACAGAGAGACAGAGGGATGGAGAGGTGGGGGTAGCACAGAGACAGAGGATGGAGGGTGGGGTAGGGCAGAGACAGAGGATGGAGTGGTGGGGGTAAGAGCAGAGACAGAGACAGAGACAGAGGATGGAGGGACGGAAGTGGAAACAGAGAGACAGAGAGAGACAGAGAGACAGAGGGATGGAGGGTAGGGGGAGACAGAGAGACAGAGGATGGAGGGTGGGGAGTAGACAGAGACAGAGGATGGAGGGTGGGGAGTAGAACAGAAGACAGAGGATGGAGGTGGGGGTAAACAGAGACAGAGGGGTGGAGAGGGTGGGGGTAGTCAGAGACAGAGGGATGGAGGGTGGGGTAGTAGAGCAGAGAGACAGAGGATGGGAATGGAGGGGGTAGTAGGCAGAGACAGAGAAGGATGGAGGGGTGGGGTAGTCAGAGAGACAGAGGGATGGAGATGAGTGGGAAAGGCAGAGAGACAGAGACAGAGGGATGGAGGGTGGGGGTAGGCAGAGAAACAGAGAAGACAGAGGGATGGAAGAGGATGGAAGAAGACAGAGGAGGTAAGGGTAAACAGAGAACAGAGACAGAGGATGGAGGGTGGGGGTAGGCAGAAGACAGAGGATGGAGGGTGGGAGTAAACAGAGAGACAGAGGATGGAGAGAAGTGGGGAGGTAAACAAGAAGAGAGGAGGATGGAAGGGTGGAGGTAGAGCAGAGAGACAGAGGATGGAGGTGGGGGTAGGCAGAGAGACAGAGGGTGGAGGGGGAGTGATCAGAGAGACAGAGGGATGGAGGGTGGGAGTAGTCAGAGAGACAGAGGATGGAGAATTAGGGGTAGAGACAGAGGATGGAAACAGAGAAGACAGAGGGTGGAAGGAGTGGAGTATCAGAGACAAGGGATGGAGGAGTGGGGGTAAAGCAGAGAGACAGAAGACAGAGGATGGAGGGTGGGGTAAGGCAGAAGACAGAGGAGACAGAGGATGGAGGAGTTAGAGGTAAACAGAGAGACAGAGGGGATGGAGGGTGGGGGAAGGCAGAGCAGACAGAGACAGAGGGATGGAGGGTGGGGGTAGGCAGAGACACAGAGACAGAGGATGGAGGAGGGTGGGGGTAGGCAGAGAGACAAGAGACAGAGGGATGGAGGTGGGAGTAAGCAGAGAGACAGAGGGATGGAGGGTGGGGGTAGTCAGAGAGACAGAGGATGGAGAGGGTGGGGGTAGTCAGAGACAGAGGATGGAGGGGTGGGGAGTAGTCAGAGAGACAGAGGGATGAAGGGTGTAGTCAGAGAGACAGAGGGATGGAGGGTGGGGAGTAGATAGAGACAGAGGATGGGAGGGTGGGGGTAAAGCAGAGACAGAGGGTGGAGGTGGAGGGTAGATAGAGAGACAGAGGATGGAGGGTGGGGTAGGCAGAAAGACAGAGGTGGAGGTGGAGGGTAGATAGAGACAGAGGGATGGAGGGTGGGGGTAGAGCAGAGACAGACAGAGACAGAGGGATGAAGGGTGGGGGTAGTCAGAGAGACAGAGGGATGAAGGTGTAGTCAGAGAGACAGAGGGATGGAGGTGGGGGTAGATAGAGAGACAGAGGATGGAGGTGAGGGGTAGTCAGAGAGACAGAGGATGGAGAGTGGGGGTAGTCAGAGAGACAGAGGATGAGAGGGTGTAGCAGAGAGACAGAGGGTGGAGGGTGGAGGTAGATAGAGACAGAGGATGGAGGTGTGGCAGGTATATTGAGACAGAGAGGGATGAAGAGGGTAGGGTAGTCAGAGAGACAGAGGATGGGAAGGGGCATACTGGAGAGACAGAGGGTGGAGGTGGGGTAGATAGAGACAGAGGGATGGAGGGTGGGGTAGCAGAGAGACAGAGGGATGGAGGGGGTAGTCAGAGACAGAGGGGTTGGCAGGGAGTAACAGAGAGCAGAGGATGGAGGGTGAAGAGTAAGCAGAAAGACAGATGGATGGAGGGTGGGGACAAAGGATGTATTTAGTAGAGTAGAACAGAGGGATGGAGGTGAGGATAAACAGAAGAACGGAGATGAGAGGATGGAGGGTGGGGTAGATAGAGACAGACAGAGGGATGGAGGTGGGGGAAGTAGATAGACAGAAGGGATGGAGGGTGGGGGGGTAGGCAGAAGACAGAGGATGGAGAATTGAGGGTATATTGAGAGACAGAGGATGGAGGTGGGGGTATATTGAGAGACAGAGGATGAAGGGTGGGGTAGTCAGAGACAGGGGATGAGGGTGTGGGGGTGGGCAGAGACAGAGGGATAGAGAATTAGGGGAGTATATTGAGAGACAGAGGATGAAGAGATTAGAGGGGGTAGTCAGAGAGACAGAGGATGAAGGGTGGGGGTAGTCAGAGAGACAACAGGATGAAGTGGGGGTGGGGGTGGGCAGAGAGACAGAGGATAGAGGGTGGGGGTAGATAGAGACAGAGAATGGAGGGTGGGGGGGGTAGATAGAGGGACAGAGGGATGGAGAGGTGGGGGGGTGACAGAGAGACAGAGGATGGAGGGTAGGGTGGGGGTGGAGCAGAGACAGAGGGATAGAGGGTGGGGGTAGATAAGAGTGACAGAGAATGGAGGGTGGGGGGAGTAGATGAAGGGACAGAGGGATGGAGGGTGGGGGTAGGCAGAGAGACAGAGAATGGAGGGTGGGGGTGGAGCAGAAAGACAGATGGATGGAGGGTGGGTGGTAGGCAGAAAACAGAGGATGCGGAGGGTGGGGGTAGAGCAGTGAGACAGAGGGTGGAGGAGTGGGGGTCAGCAGAAAGAAAAGGGGTGGGTGGTGAGGGGAGACAGATGGACAGAGGGATAACCAGGGCAGATAGGTAAACAAGAGAGGAACTGGGGGTGGAAGGAGGGGGTATATTGAGACAGAGGGATGGAGGTGGGGTTATATAGAGACAGAGGGATGGAGGGGTGGGGTAAAGGCAGAGAGACAGAGGATGAAGAGTGGGGGGTAGATGGAGGACAGAGGGATGAAGAGTGGGGGTAGATAGAGACAGAGGATGAAGTGGGGGTAGATAGAACAGAGGATGGAGGGTGGGGTTAGGCAGAGAGACAGAGGGATGAAGTGGTAGGCAGATAGAGACCGAGGATGGAGGGTGGGGGCAGGCAGAGACAGAGAGACAGAGGATGGAGTGGGGAGTAAACAGAGAGACAGAGGATCAGGTGGGGTAGACAGAGAGACAGAGACAGAGGGATGGAGGATGGGGGGTAGGCAGAGAGACAGAGGATGTAGGGTGGGGAGTAGGTAGAGACAGGGGATGAAGGTGGGGGTAGTCAGAGACCCGCAGGATGAAGGTGAGGGATCAGAGAGACAGCAGGATGAAGGGTGGGGGTAGTCAGAGAGACAGCAGGATGAAGGGTGGGGGTAGTCAGAGAGACAGAGGGATGAAGGGTGGGGGTAGTCAGAGAGACAGCAGGATGAAGGGTGGGGGTAGTCAGAGAGACAGAGGATGGAGGGTGGGGGGGTAGTCAGAGAGACAGCAGGATGAAGGGTGGGGGTAGTCAGAGAGACAGCAGGATGAAGGGTGGGGGTAGTCAGAGAGACAGCAGGATGAAGGGTGGGGGTAGTCAGAAAGACGCAGGATGAAGAATGGGGAGTAGTCAGAGAGACAACAGGATGAAGGGTGGGGAGTGATCAGAGAGACAGAGGGATGAAGGGTTAGGGTGAGTCAGAGAGACAGAGGATGGAGGGTGGGTAGAGCAGAGAGACAGAGGGATGGAGGGTGGGGGGTAGGTAGAGACAGAGGATGAAGGGTGGGGTAGTCAGAGAGACAACAGGATGAAGGGTGGGGGTGATCAGAGAGACAGCAGGATGAAGGGTGGGGAGTGATCAGAGAGACAACAGGATGAAGGGTGGGGGTAGTCAGAGAGACAACAGGATGAAGGTGGGGGTAGTCAGAGACAGAGGATGAAGAATTAGGAGTAGTCAGAGAGACAGAGGATGGAGGGTGGGGGTAGTCAGAGACAGAGGATGGAGGGGGGGGGTAGTCAGAGAGACAGAGGATGAAGGTGGGGTAGTCAGAGAGACAGAGGATGGAGGGTGGGGGTAGTCAGAGAGACAGAGGATGGAAGTGGGGACAGAGGATATAGAATTAGAGAGTTGGTAGAGACAGAAGAGGATGAAGGGTGGGGTAGTCAGAGACAGAGGATGAAGGTGAGAGGGGTAAACAGAGACAGAGGATGGAGGTGGGGTTATATAGAACAGAGGATGAAAAGTGGGTGGTAGATAGAGACAGAGGATGAAAAGTGGGAGTAGATAGAACAACAGAGGGATGGAGGAATTAGAGGTATATACAGAGACAGACAGAGGGATGAAGAGTGGGGGTGAATAGAGAGACAGAGAGGATGGAGGGTGGGGACAGAGGATGGAGGGATGGAGGGTGGAGGTAGTCAGAAAGACAGAGGATGGAGGGTGGGGGTAGTCAGAGAGACAGAGGGATGGAGGGTGGGGATAGTCAGAGACAGAGGGATGAAGGGTGGGGGTAGTCAGAAGACAGAGGGATGGAGGGTGGGAGGTAGTCAGAGAGACAGAGGATGGAGGGTGGGGGTAGTCAGAGAGACAGAGGATGGAGGGTGGGGGTAGTCAGAGACAGAGGATGGAAGGTGGGGGTAGTCAGAGAGACAGAGGATGGAGGGTGGAGGGTGATCAGAGAGACAGAGGGATGGAGGGTGGGGGTAGTCAGAGACAGAGGATGGAGGGTGGAGTGTAGTCAGAGAGACAGAGGATGGAGGGTGGGGGTAGTCAGAACAGAGGATGGAAGGTGGGGGGTAGTCAGAGACAGAGGGATGATAGGTGGGAGTAGTCAGAGACAGAGGATGGAGGGTGGAGGTAGTCAGAGACAGACAGAGGATGGAGGGTGGGGACAGAGGGATGTAGAAGTGTGAAGTAGGTAGAGACAGAGGATGAAGGTGGGAGTAGTCAGAAGACAGAGGGATGAAGAGTGGGGTAGTCAGAAGACAGAGGGATCGAGGTGGGACAAAGCAAAGACAAGTATGACGGGTGGGGTAGATAGAGACAGAGGATGGAGTGGGGTTGGGGTGGGCGGAGAGACAGAGGGATCGAGAAATATAGGTGGGGAGGCGGAGAACAGAGGAGGATGGAGGGTGGGGGGGTAAACAGAGACAGAGGATGGAGGGTTAGAAAGTTAAGGGGGAGCGGACAGAGGATAGAGAGAATTAGAAGTGAAACAGAAGACAGAGGAATGGAGGTGGGGTAGATAGAGGGACAGAGGATGGAGGGTGGGGAGTAGGCAGAAAGACAGAGGAATGGAGTGTTGGGGGAAACAGAGAAACAGAGGATCGAGGTAGAGAGTAAACAGAAGACAAGCAGTGGAGGTTAGGGGGTCGGCAAGAGAGACAGAGGATGGAAGGTGGGAGAGTAAACAGAAGACAGACAAGGGGTGGAGGGTGGGGGAGCAGACAGAAGACAGAGGGATGGAGGGTGGGGGCAAACAGGGAGACAGAGGATGGAGGGTAGAAGTGGGGGTGGAGCAGAGAGACAGAGGATAAAGTGGGGGTAGATAGAGAGACAGAGGGATGTAGGGTGGTGTGTGGCGAGAGACAGAGGGATGGAGGGTGAGAGTCGACAGAGAGACAGATAGATGGAGGATGGGTGGTAGAGCAGAGACAGAGGGATGGAGGGTTGGGGGGGTACCAGAGAGGAAGAGGATGGAGGGTGGGAAGTATGAGAGAAGGAGAGAGGATGGAGGGTGGGGGTCAAACAGAGACAGACAGAGGATGGAGGGTGGAGGCAGTAAGAAGAACAGACAGAGGATGGAGGGTGGGGGGCAGGCAGAAGACAGAGGATGGAGGGTGGGTGGTAAACAGAGACAGAGGGATGGAGGATGGGGTAGTCAGAGAGACAGAGGATGGAGGGTGGGGACAGAAAGGATGTAGGGTGGGGGTAGGTAGAGACAGAGGGATGGAGAGGGTGGGGTTAAATAGAGACAAGGGGATGAAAGAGTGGGTGGTAGATAGAGACAGAGGGGATGAAAGAGTGGGGTAGATAGAGACAGAGGATGGAGGGTGGGGGTATGCAGAGACAGAGGATGAGGGATGAGGGTGGGGGTAGTCAGAGAGACAGAGGATGAAGGGTGGGGTAGTCAGAGAGACAGAGGGATGAAGGGTGGGGGTAGTCAGAGAGACAGAGGGATGGAGGGTGGGGGTAGTCAGAGAGACAGAGGGATGGAGGGTGGGGACTGAGGATGTAGGGTGGGGGGTTGGTAGATAGACAGAGGATGAAGAATTAGGGGGTGATCAGAGAGACAGAGGGATGAAGGGTGGGGGTAGTCAGAGAGACAGAGGGATGGAGGTGGGGTGGGGGTAGGTAGAGACAGAGGATCGAGGTGGGGGTAAAAAAAGACAGAGGTATGCCGAATTGGGGAGTAGATAGAGACAACAGAGGGATGGAGGGTAGAAGTGGGAGTTAAGGCGGAAGACAGAGGATAAATTAGGGGAGTAAACAGAAGACAGAGGGATGGAGGTGGGAGAAGTGAGAAATTAAGTGTGGCGGAGACAGAGGATAGGGTAGGGGGTAAACAGAGACAGAGAGGGAATGGAGAGTGGGGAGTAGATAGAGGACAGAGGGATGGAGGGTGGGGGTAAGCAGAAAGACAGAGAATGGAGGGTGGGGTGGAGCAGAAAGACAGATGGATGGAGGGTGGGTGAAGCAGAAAGACAGAGAATGGAGGTGAGGGTGGGCAGAAAGACAGATGGATGGAGGGTGGGGGTAACGCAGAGAGACAAGCGGTGGAGGGTTAAGTCAGAAGAGACAGAAGGGTGGAGTGTGGGGAGCAGGCAGAGACAGAGGATGGAGGGTGGGGCAAACAGAGAGACAGAGGATGGAGGGTGGGGGTGGGGTGGAGCAGACAGAGGAGGATAAATTAGAGTGGATAGACAGAGGATGTAAGTGTGGTGTGTAGGCAGAGAGACAGATAGATGGAGGATGGGTGGTAAACAGACAGGGGATGGAGACAGAGAGGATGGAGAGGTATCAAAACTAGAAGGATGGAGGTGGTAAACAGAGAGACAGAGGATGGGAGGGTGGGGGTAGACAGAGGGAGAGGGTGGGGGGAGGAAGAGGAGGATAGGAGGATGGAGGGTGTAGTAGAGCAGAGAGACAGAGGGATGGAGGGGGGAGGTAAACAGAGAGACAGAGGGATGGAGGAGTGGGGACAGAGGATGGAGGGTGGAAAGTAGAGACAAAGGATGGAGGGTGGGTAAATAGACAGAGAGACAGAGGATGGAAAGGTGGGGGTAGATCAGAGACAGAGGGATGGAGGGTGGGGTGGGGGGGTGGGCGGAGACAGAGGATAGAGGGTGAGGGGTAGGCAACAGAGGATGGGGTGGGGGGTAGGTGGGGGTGGGGGTGGGGCGGAAAGACAGAGGATGGAGGTAAATAGCAGAGAGACAGAGGAATGGAGGGTGGGGGTGGAAGAGGGACAGAGGATGGAGAAGGTGGGGGTAAGGCAGAAAGACAGAGAATGGAGGGTAGGGGGTGGGCAGAAAGACAGATGGATGGAGGGTGGCGGAGCAGAAAGATATGAAGGAATGGAGAAGGGTGGAGGGTGTGGAAGAAAGACAGATGGATGGAGGAATGGAGGGGTAGAGCAGAGGACAGAGGGATGGAGGTTGGGGGTGGGCAGAAAGACAGATGGATGGAGGGTGGGGGGGCAGCAGAGACAATGGATGGAGGGTGGGGGCAGGCAGAGAGACAGAGGAGAAGTGGAGACAGAGTGGAGCAGAAGAAACAGAGGATAAGGATAGGGTGGGGGCAGGCAGAGAGACAGAGGATGGATGGGGTGGGGTAAACAGACAGAGGATAAGTGGGGCGGTGGACAGGGAAGGGGGTGGTGTGTAGCAAGACAGAGGAGTGGAAGATATAGAGAGTAAGCAGACAGCAAGGATGGAACAAGGTATGGGAAGAAGAGATGGAGAGGTAAGAAGTAAAACTAGAGATGGAAGGTAAAATTAGGTAAACAGAAAGAACAGGATGGAAGGTAAATGAATAGGAGACAGAAGGATGGAGGTGGGTGTGTAAACAGAGGATGGAGGGAGTGGTAAACAGAGGGCAAAGGATGGGGATAGGGAGAGTGTAGTCAGAGAGACAGAAGGGATGGTGGGTGGGGAGAAGAAAGGATGGAGTGGGAGTAACCGAAACAGAGGATGGAGTGTTAGGGGGGTTAAACAGAACAGAGGATGGAGGGTGGGCGGTAAAGGGAATAGAGACAGAGGATGGAGGTGGGGGCAGAGCAGAGACAGAGGATGGAGGGGTGGGGGTAGGCAGAACAGAGGATGAAGAGGTGGGGTTAAATCAGAGACAGAGGATGGAGGGTGGGGACAGACAGGATGAAATTGTGGGGTAGAGTAGAAGACAGAGGATGGAGGGTGGGGTTAAGCAGAGAGACAGAGGATGGAGGGTGGGGTAGATCCGAGAGACAGAGGATGGAGGGTGGGGGTAAACAGAGACAGAGGATGGAGGGTGGGGATGATCAGAGACAGAGGATGAAGTGGGTTAAATAGAAACAGAAAGGATAGAAGAAGTGGGTGGTAGATAGAGACAGAAGGATGGAGGGTGGGGAGTAGAGAGAGACAGAGGATGGAAGTAGGGGATAGCAGAAGACAGAGGATGGAGGGTAGGGGATAGTCAGAGAGACAGAGGATGGAGAAGGGGGTAGTCAGAGAGACAGAGGATGAAGGGTGGGGATAGTCAGAAGACAGAGGATGGAGGGTGGAGGATAGTCGAGACAAGAAAGTGATGAAGGGTGGTGATAGAACAGAGGATGGAGGGGGTAGTCAGAGACAGAAGGATGGAAGTGGGGATAGTCAGAGACAGAGGGATGGAGGGTGGGGTAGTCAGAGAGAGACAGGATGGAGGGTGGGGATAGTCAGAGAGACAGAGGGATGAAGGGTGGGGGGTAGTCAGAGAGACAAGAGGATGGAGGAAAGGATAGTTAGAGAGCAGAGTGATGAAGGGTGGGAGTAGTCAGAAGACAGAGGGATGAAGGGTGGGGGTAGTCAGAGACAGAGGATGGAGGTGGATAGGACAGAGTGATGAAGGGTGGGGGTATCAGAGAGACAGAGGGATGGAGAGGTGGGGGTAGTCAGAGAGACAGAGGATGGAGAATTAGGGGGTAAACAGAGACAGAGGATGGAAGGTGGGAATTAGATCAGAGCAGAGGATGGAAGGTGGGGACAGAGGATGTAGGACAGAGAGATGGTTAAATAGGGATAGTCAGAAGGGATGAAAGTGGGTAGGTCAGAGACAGAGGGATGGAGGGTGGGGATAGTTAGAGACAGAGACAGAAGGATGGAGGGGGATAGTCAGAGACAGAGGATGGAGGGTGGGGGTGAGTCAGAGAGACAGAGGATGGAGAATTGAGGATAGTCAGAGAGACAGAGGATAAAGAAGAATTAGAGTGATCAGAAGAGGCAGAGGATGGAGACGGTCGGGGATAGTTAGAAGACAAGTGATGAAGATAGAAGTAGTCGAAGACAGAAAGGATAAGAAATGTGAAGTAGTCAGAAGACAAAGAGGATGGAAGGTGAAAGTAATCAGAGACAAGAAATGGATGGAGATAGGTCTAGAACAAGTGATGAAGGTAAGGTAGTCAGAAAGACCGAGGATGGAGGTGAGGTAGTCAGAGACAGAAAGGAGATAGAAAGAAGTAGAGATAGTCAGAGACAGAAAGGATGGATCAGAGGTAGTCAGAAGACAGAGGATGGAAGTGGGGACAGAGGATGTAAAGTTAGAAGTAGAGTAGAACAGAGGATCAGGTAAGAGAGGTAAACAGAAGACAATCAGAGACTGGAAGAGGATAAGTGCAGAAGCAGACAGACAAGATAGAGGATGGAATCAGAAGTCAGACAAGACAAAGGGATGGATGGATCGAAATGGTCGAAAGATAAAGCTCTGGAAGTCAGATCGGTCGAAACATTTTTCGTCGATCGGAAGATCGTCATCGCTCAGAAACAACAAGAGGGTTCACGTCTCGAAAGACACAAGGACAGAATGGATGCGTCGACGAAGCAAATCGTCGAAGCGTCGTCGAGACAGTAATCAGAGCATAGTCAGGGTAAGATCGTCGGAGATCAACAGAGACAAGATGGAAGAGTCGAAGTGAAACGAAGACAAGGATGGATGGTCGATGGTCAGCTCAAAGGGTCTCGGATCGAGAGTGCGGCGACTCGTCGATGAAGATCAGGTGGTAAACAAACGCTACAGAAAGGATTCAACTAGAGACAGAGGACAAAGAGATATACGAGTCGATGTGGTAAACAAAACAGAGAGGATGGAAGATCGGAGATTCTCACTGAGACAAGGATATCGATCGTCATGGAAATAGAACAGAGACAGAGGATAGAAGATTAGAGTGGAGATAGAGACAGAGGATGACGTGAGTATACAGACAGACAGAGGATAAGGAGTGAGTCGTACAGAGATCAGAAGGATGGAGAGGGTACGCTGGGAGCATGAGGATGGATGAGGATGGAGGTAGAGTAGTCAGAAAGACAGAAAGGATGGAAGGTAGAAATAGAAATCGAGACAGAGGATGGAAGTGAGATAGTCAGAGACAGAAAGGATAAGAAGTGAGTAAAATCAGAAGAAGAAAGGATGGAAGGAGTGAGAGAGATAGTCAGAGACAGAAAGGATGGAAAGGTGAAGGTAGTCAGAGAGACAGAAGGATGGAGGTAGGGAAGTAGATCAGAAGATCCAGAAAGGATGGAAGGTAGGGAGTAGTCAGAGACAGAAAAGAAGAGATGGAGGTGAGAGTAGTCAGAGAGACGAAAGGATGGAAGGTGGGGGTAGTCAGAAGACAGAAGGATGGAAGGTGGGAGTAGTCAGAGAACAGAGGATGAAGGTGAGGAGTAGTCAGAAAGACAGAAGGGATGGAAGGTGGGGATAGTCAGAGAGACAGAGGATGGAGAGGTCGAGGGAGTAGTCAGAGAGACAGAAGGATGGAAGTGGGGATAGTCAGAGACAGAGGATGGAAGTGGGGTAGTCAGAAGACAGAAAGGATGGAGGGTCGAGGTAGTCAGAGACAGAGGATGGAGGTAGGGAGTAGTCAGAGAGACAGAGGATGAAAGGTGGAGTAGTCAGAAGGACAGAGGGATGGAATGTAGAGGATAGTCAGAGACAGAGGATGGAGAGTGGGAGACAGGAGGATGTAAAGTCGAGGGGTTAGTAAGAGACTCAGAGGATGAGAATAGGTGAGTAGTCAGAGACAGAAAGGATGAAGGTGGAGTAACAGAAAGACAGAGGATCGAGGGAGGTGTAGTCATAGAGACAGAGAGGATGAAGAGTGCGGTGTACGTCAGAGAAGACAGAGGATGAAGAGTCGGGAGTAGATCAAGAACAGAGGAGGGATGGATCGAGAGTGTCGGAGACAGAGGGATGTAAAGTGGGAGTGGATAGAACAGAGAAGAGTAAGGGACTGAGAGGATAGAGAGATGGAAGTAAGCGAGAAAATACAGAAAGGATGGAGGTAGAAGTAATCAGAAGAACAGAAGAGATAGGTAAGAGGATAGTCAAAGACAGAGGATGAAGGAAAGAGTGGGGAGTAGTCAGAAGACAGAAAGGATGGAGGTGAGGAGTAGTCAGAGAGACAGAGGATGGAGGGTGGGAGTAGTCAGAAAGACAGCAGGATGGAAGAGGTCAGAGTAGTCAGAAGACAGAGAGATGAAGTGTCGAGGAAGTAGTCAGAAGAGACAGAAGGATGGAGAGTGGTGGAAGTGAGTCAGAGAGACAGAGGATGGAGGGTAGGGAGTAGTCAGAGAGACATAAGGATGGAAGGATTAGAGTAGTCGAAGAAGAGAATAGAAGGATGGAAGTAGAAGAGAGTAGTCAGAGACAGAAGGATGGAGAGGTGGGGAGTAGTCAGAGAACAGAGAGGATGATAGGTCAGAGTGAGTCAGAGAGACAGAAGGATGGAGGTAGAGTAGTCAGAGAGACAGAAAGGATGGAAGATGGAGACAAGAGGATGTAGGGTGGAGATCAAGTAGAGACGAGAAGGATAGAAGGTTAAGAGTGAGTCAGAGAGACAAAAGAGGATGAAGAATGTAAAGTAGTCAGAGACAGAGGATCAGTCAAGAGGTAAACAAAGACAAGAGATAATAGTCGTAAACAAAGACCAAAAAAAGATGGAAATCAGGGTCGAGTCGATGAAGACTAGAAAAGGATCAGAAAATCGAAGAGTCATGGAAATAGACGAAGAATCGGCGTCGAGTCTAGAAGTGAGTAAACAAGATGAAAGGATCAGAAGGTCAGGGAGAGTAAACAGAAGACAGAAGGAATAGAGTGGGATAGATAGAAGGGACAGAGGATGGAAGGTGAGGGTAAACAGAGAGATCAGAGGAATGGAAGATAGGAGTAAACAGAAGCTCAGAAAGGATGAGTGAGAGGTAAACAAGAAAGACAAAGCAGTGGAAGGTTGGGGGTCAACAGAGACAGAGGATGGAGGTGGGGTAGGCAGAGAGACAGGGGTGGAGGGTGGGGGGCAGGCAGAGAGACAAATCAAATAAAATCAAATCAAATCAAATTTTATTTATCACATACATGGTTAGCAGATGTTAAATGCGAGTGTAGCGAAATGCTTGTGCTTCTAGTTCCGACAATGCAGTGATAACCAACAAGTAATCTAACTAACAATTCCAAAACTACTGTCTTATACACAGTGTAAGGGGATAAAGAATATGTACATAAGGATATATGAATGAGTGATGTTACAGAGCAGCATACAGTAGATGGTATCGAGTACAGTATATACATATGAGATGAGTGTGTAGACAAAGTAAACAAAAGTGGCATAGTTAAAGTGGCTAGTGATACATGTGTTACATAAGGATGCAGTCGATGATGTAGAGTACAGTATATACATATGCATATGAGATGAATAATGTAGGGTAAGTAACATTATATAAGGTAGCATTGTTTAAAGTGGCTAGTGATATATTTACATAATTCCCATCAATTCCCATTATTAAAATGGCTGGAGTTGGGTCAGTGTCAATGACAGTGTGTTGGCAGCAGCCACTCAATGTTAGTGGTGGCTGTTTAACAGTCTGATGGCCTTGAGATAGAAGCTGTTTTTCAGTCTCTCGGTCCCAGCTTTGATGCACCTGTACTGACCTCGCCTTCTGGATGATAGCGGGGTGAACAGGCAGTGGTTCGGGTGGTTGATGTCCTTGATGATCTTTATGGCCTTCCTGTAACATCGGGTGGTGTAGGTGTCCTGGAGGGCAGGTAGTTTGCCCCGGTGATGCGTTGTGCAGTCCTCACTACCCTCTGGAGAGCCTTACGGTTGAGGGGCGGAGCAGTTGCCGTACCAGGCGGTGATACAGCCCGCCAGGATGCTCTCGATTGTGCATCTGTAGAAGTTTGTGAGTGCTTTTGGTGACAAGCCGAATTTCTTCAGCCTCCTGAGGTTGAATAGGCGCTGCTGCGCCTTCTTCACGACAGCTGTCAGTGTGAGTGGACCAATTCAGTTTGTCTGTGATGTGTATGCCGAGGAACTTAAAACTAGCTACCCTCTCCACTACTGTTCCATCGATGTGGATAGGGGGGTGTTCCCTCTGCTGTTTCCTGAAGTCCACAATCATCTCCTTAGTTTTGTTGACGTTGAGTGTGAGGTTATTTTCCTGACACCACACTCCGAGGCCCCTCACCTCCTCCCTGTAGGCCGTCTCGTCGTTGTTGGTAATCAAGCCTACCACTGTTGTGTCGTCCATAAACTTGATGATTGAGTTGGAGGCGTGCGTGGCCACGCAGTCGTGGGTGAACAGGGAGTACAGGAGAGGGCTCAGACGCACCCTTGTGGGGCCCCGTGTTGAGGATCAGCGGGGAGGAGATGTTGTTGCCTACCCTCACCACCTGGGCGGCCCGTCAGGAAGTCAGTACCCAGTTGCACAGGGCGGGGTCGAGACCCAGGGTCTCGAGCTTGATGACGAGCTTGGAGGGTACTATGGTGTTGAATGCCGAGCTGTAGTCGATGAACAGCATTCTCACATAGGTATTCCTCTTGTCCAGGTGGGTTAGGGCAGTGTGCAGTGTGGTTGAGATTGCATCGTCTGTGGACCTATTTGGGCGGTAAGCAAATTGGAGTGGGTCTAGGGTGTCAGGTAGGGTGGAGGTGATATGGTCCTTGACTAGTCTCTCAAAGCACTTCATGATGACGGAAGTGAGTGCTACGGGGCGGTAGTCGTTTAGCTCAGTTACCTTAGCTTTCTTGGGAACAGGAACAATGGTGGCCCTCTTGAAGCATGTGGGAACAGCAGACTGGTATAGGGATTGATTGAATATGTCCGTAAACACACCGGCCAGCTGGTCTGCGCATGCTCTGAGGGCGCGGCTGGGGATGCCGTCTGGGCCTGCAGCCTTGCGAGGTTAACACGTTTAAATGTCTTACTCACCTCGGCTGCAGTGAAGGAGAGACCGCATGTTTCCGTTGCAGGCCGTGTCAGTGGCACTGTATTGTCCTCAAAGCGGGCAAAAAAGTTATTTAGTCTGCCTGGGAGCAAGACATCCTGGTCCGTGACTGGGCTGGATTTCATCTTGTAGTCCGTGATTGACTGTAGACCCTGCCACATGCCTCTTGTGTCTGAGCCGTTGAATTGAGATTCCACTTTGTCTCTGTACTGACGCTTAGCTTGTTTAATAGCCTTGCGGAGGAATAGCTGCACTGTTTGTATTCAGTCATGTTGCCAGACACCTTGCCCTGATTAAAAGCAGTGGTTCGCGCTTTCAGTTTCACGCGAATGCTGCCATCAATCACGGTTTCTGGTTAGGGAATGTTTTATCGTTAGTGTAGAGTCAGCTTGGTCTGACCAGCGTTGGACAGACCTCAGCGTGGGAGCCTCTTGTTTTAATTTCTGCCTGTAGGCAGGGATCAACAAAATGGAGTCGTGGTCAGCTTTCGAAGGGGGCGGGGCAGAAGGGCCTTATATGCGTCCCGCGGAAGTTAAAGTAACAATGATCCAGGTTTTACCACCTGGTTCTTATAATCCCGATATGCTGATAAAATTTAGGGAGTCTTGTTTTCAGATTGGCTTTATTTAAAATCCCAGCTACAATGAATGCAGCCTCCGGATAAATGTTTTCCAGTTTGCAAAGAGTTAAATAAAGTTCGTTCAGAGCCATCGATGTGTCTGTAGGGGGGGATATATCTGACTGTGATTATAATGAAGAATTCTCTTGGAAGATAATGCGGTCTACATTTGATTGTGAGGAATTTACAAATCAGGTGAACAGAAGGATTTGAGTTCCTGTATGTTTCCTTCATCACACCATGTCCCGTTAGTCATGAGGCATACGCCCCCGCCACTCTTCTTACCAGAGAGATGTTTGTTTCTGTCCGCGCGATGCGTGGGAAACCCGTTAGCTGCACCGCCCTGGATAAGCGTCTTCCCAATAAGCCATGTTTCCATCAAAGCAAGAACGTTACAGTCTCTGATGTCCCTCTGGAATGCCACCCTTGGATTTCATCAACCTTGTTGTCGAGAGACTGGACATTGGCAAAGAAGAATACTAGGAAGTGGTCTGCTTGATGTGCCTTTCAGTCTGACCAGAACACCGCCGCGTTCCCTCTTTTAAGTAGTCGTTTCCTTGGGTGCTCTGTGATCCATCCCGTTAATCCTGTTTGTAAGGCAGAACACAGGATCCGCGTCGCGGAAAAACATATTCTTGGTCGTACTGATGGTGAGTTGACGCTGATCTTATATTCAGTAGTTCTTCTCGACTGTATATGTAATGAAACCTAAGATGACCTGGGAATTACTAATGTAAGAAATAACTCATATAAAAACAAAACTGCCTCGTTCCTAGGACAGAGGATGGAGAGATAGAGAGCAGAGCAAGGAGACTAGAGGATGGAGAGATGAGTGGGAACAGAAGACAGAGGATAGAGTGAGAGTAGATAGAACAGAGGGATGTAGGGTTGGTGTGTAAGCAGAGAGACAGAGAGGATGGAGGTGAGAGTCAAGCGAAGAGACAGATAGATGGAAGAGATGATAAATAGTGAAACAGAAAGACAAAGAAAGGATGGAAGGTGAGATGCTAAGAAGAAGAAGAAGGATGGATGGCGAGTATCAGAAGAGAAGAGAGATGCGAGATGGTCGAGAGTGAAACAGAGACAGAAAGGATGGAGAGTCGAGCAGTAGGAAAAGATAGAAAGGATGGATAGTGAGAGCAAGCAGAGACAGAGGGATAGGATGGGTCGGGTAAGTAAACGAAGACAGAAAGGATGGAAGAGATAGGAGTAGTAAATCAGAGACAGAGAGGATGGAAGTGGGGACAGAAAGGATCTCAAGTGTAAGGAGATAAATAGAGACTCTGAAGGATGGAGGTGGAGTTAAATCACGAAACAGAGGATGAAAGAAGTCGACGTCGATGTAAGATAGAAGGATAGAAAGGATAAGTCAGAAATCGATAAAGACAGAAAGGATCGGTAGAGGTGAAGCAGAAGACGAGAGGATGGAGGAGTGGGGATAGTCAGAGACAGAGGATGAAGAATTGGGAGTAGTCAGAAGACAGAAAGGATGAGAAGAATTAAGTGAGTCAGAGACAGAAAGGATAAGGAAAATGAGTAATCAGAAGACAAAGAGATGGAAAGTAGAGTAAATCAAAGATAGACAAAGGATGGAAGGTAGGAGACTGAGGATGTAGTGGATGAGTTAATGACAAGAAAGGATGAAGAAAGTAGAGTAGTCGAAAGACAGAAGGATAGAAGAATTAGAGTAGTCAGAAACAGAAAGGATGGAAGGGTGGGAATTAGAAGTGAGTATAAAGACATAGAAGGATCGAGATTAAAGTAAACAAAGACAAAGTATAGTGAATTCAGGAGTAGATCAGACAGAAAAAGGATCGGAAGAAGTCGAGATGAGCGAGAGACAAGAGAGATAGAAGGATCAAGTCGAGAAATCAAAGAGACAGAAAGGATCGGAAAGTCGAAATCTAGAGAATTGAAATGTGCATCGAAGATAGAAGGATCGAAAGTCAGGGAGTAAACAAAAGGACTAGAAGAATGCGAGGTGGGAGAATCGATAGGGACAGAAGGATCGGAGGTGGAGATAAACAGAAAGACTAGAAGAGGAATCGGTGGAATTAGAAACAGAAAGACAAGATGGTTGTCGATGCGGAGAGTAAACAAGGACAGAGAATGGAGGTGAAGTCGGACGCGAAGACAGATGGATGGAAGAGTCAGAGAGTAAACAGAGACAAGCAGTGGAAGGTTAAGAGTCAGCAAGAAAGACAGAGTGGAAGATTAGAGAGCAAACAGAGACAGAGGATGGAGTGAGGAGCAGGCAGAGACAGAAGGATGGAGGTCAAGTAAGTGAGCAGAAAGACAAGAGGATGAGTGAGAGTAGATAGAACAGAAGGGATAAGTAGAGTGAATGTGATAAACGAGAAGCTCGAAGGATGGAGAGGTGAGAGTCAACAGAGACAGATCGTCTGGAAAGAGAGGTCGTCAGAACAGAAGACTCTAGAAGATCGAGAATAGATAGAATAGAGAAGAAAGGGATGGAAGGTGAGAAGTATAGGAGAAGGAAGAAAGGATGGAGGAATTAGAGAAGGTAAACAGAGGGAACAAGAGGATGGAGAAGTCAGAGGGCAAACAGAAGACAGAGGATGGAGAGATGCGTGCAGTGGTAAACAGAAGACAGAAAGGATGGAAGATCGAGAGTAGTCAGAAAGAAAGGATGGAATGGTGAGGACAGAGGATGTAAGGTAAAGTCAGTGAAAGACAGAAAGGATGGAAGTCGGGTCATCGACGAGAGGATGAAAAGTCGAGTAGATCGAGAGACAGAAAGGATGGAGGTGGGGGTAAACAGAGAGACAGAGGGATGGAGGGTGGGGATAGTCAGAGAGACAGAAAGGATGAAGAATTAGGATTAAATAGAGACAGAAAGGATAAGTGGATGTAGTGGATCGAGAACAGAAGGATAAGTGCAGGTGAGTAAGTAGAGAAATACGCAAAGGATGGAGGTCAGGGAGTAAACAGAGACAGAGGATGGAGGTGGGGATAGTCAGAGACAGAAGGATGGAGGTCGAGAGTAAGCAGAAGACGAGAAAGAGGATGGAAGGTGGAGATAGTCAGAAGACAGAGGATAAGAAGGTAGGGTTAAATAGAGACAGAAAGGATAATCGAGTAAATAGAGTAGAGACAGAAAGGATGGAAGGTAGAGAGGTAAACAGAGACAGAAAGGATGGAGATGGGGATAGTCAGAGACACGAAAGGATGGAGGTAGGAGTAGTCAGAGACAGAAAGGATCGGAGGTGGAGAGTGAGTCAGAAAGACAGAAGGATGGAGGTGGAAGTCGAACAGGCGACTCGTCGGCGTCGAGTGAGTAAACAGAAAGACAAGTCAGTGGAAGGATTAAGGAGTCAACAGAAAGACAGAAGTGGAAGATGGAGAACAGGCAAGACGAAAGGATCGAGTCGAGAGGCAAACAGAAAGATAGAGGATGGAGGTCGAGTGAAGTGGAGCAGAGAGACAGAAGGATAAAGAGTGAGTGTAGATAGAACAGAAAGGATGTCGAGTAAGTGTGTAAACAGAGAGACAGAGGGATGGAAGGTCGAAGTCAACAGAAAGACAGATCGTGGAAGAGATCGATAGTAAACAGAAAGACCAGAAAGGATGAGATGAGTAAGTAGAAGAAGAAAGGAAGGAGATGAAGGTGAATGCTCGAAAACTAGAAAGGATGGAGATAGAAGTAAACAGAGACAGAAAGGATAAGTGTAGTAGGAAAAGACAGAGGATGGAAGTGGGAGCAAACAGAGACAAAGGATGACGAGTGGGTCGTAAACGAAGACAGAAGGGATGGAGGATCGAGGAGTAGTCAGAGACAGAAAGGATGGAAGGTGAGGGACAGAAAGGATCTCAGGTCAGAAATAGAATAGAGACTAAAGGATGGAAGAGTCGGGTCAATAGAACAGAGGATGGATGAAGTGAGATGGATAGAGACAGAGGATCGGATCGAGAGTAAACAGAGAGCACAGAAGAGATGGAAGTGGAGATAGTCAGAGAGACAGAGGATGAAAATGTAGGGTTAAATAGAGACAAAGGATGAGTGAGTAGATGAGTAGATAGAACAGAAAGGATAAAAGTAAGAAAGTCGAAATAGAACAGAGGATGGAGAATTAAGTGTAAACAGAGACAGAAAGGATGGAGGTGGGGATAGTCAGAGAGACAGAAGGATGGAGGGTGGAGGTAAACAGAGAGACAGAAGGATGGAGAGTGGAGGTAAACAGAGAACAGAGGATGGAAGGTGAGATAGTCAGAAGAGACAGAAAGGGAGGTAAACAGAAGAAGAAAGGGATGGAAGATTAAATAGAGACAGAGGGATGAAAGTGAACAAGGATGGGTGGGTAGGTAGAGACAGAGGATGGAGGAATTAGAGAGGCAAACAACAGAAGAAAGGATGGGTGGGATAGTCAGAGACAGAGGATGGAGGGTGGGGGGTAGTCAGAGAGACAGAGGATGGAGGGTGGGGGTAGTCAGAGACATCAACAATTCCTGGCGCGGGCACTAGAAAGTCTGCAGCACCCGGCCTCCCTGCTAGAATCCCGAAGTCAAATGTCTGCTGTTTGCTGATGATCTGGTGCTTCTGTCACCAACCAGGAGACCTACAGCAGCACCTAGATCTCTTATGCTGGATTCTGTCAGACCTGGGCCTGACAATCATCTCAATGAGACCAAAATAATGGTGTTCAAAAGGTCAGTCTGGGACCACAAATACAAATTCCATCTCGACACTGTTGCCCTCGACACACAAAAAACTATACATACAGTATTTAAACATCAGCGCCACAGGTAACTTCCACAAAGGTGTGAACGATCTGAGAGACAAGGCAAGAAGGGCATTCTATGCCATCAAAGAAACATAAATTTCAACATACCAATTAGGATTTGGCTAAAAATACTTGAATCAGTCATAGAGCCCATTGCCCTTTATGGTTGTGAGGTCTGGGGGTCCAGTCCTGTACAAGACTTTCAAAAATGGGACAAACACCAAATTGAGACTCTGCATAAGGAGTTCTGCAAATATCCTCCCGTGTACAACGTAAAACACCAAATAATGCATGCAGAGCAGGAGTGGAGGCGTATGCCACTAATTATCAAAATCCAGAAAAGAGCAATATACAAATTACAACCACCTAAAGGAGCGGTTACAAACCATTCAAAACCATCTCCCTAAACAGGGAGTGAACCTGGAGAAAAGAGTCCCTAAACCAAACTGGTCCTGGGCTCTGTTCCTGAAAACACAAACACACCCTACAGAGCCCAGGACAACAGCACAATTAGGACCCAACCAAAATCATGAGAAACAAAAAGATAGTGCCCAACACATTGGAAAGAATTAACAAAAAACAGAGCAAACTATAGAATGCTATTCAGAAGAAATTACACAGACAGAATACCTGACCACTGTATTTGACCCAAATTAAGGAAAGCTTTGACTATCTTCTGTGACTCAGTGAGCATGGCCTTGCTATTGAGAAAGGCCGCCGTGAGCAGACATAGCTCTCAAGAGAGAATGGGCTATGTGCTCACCTAAATAAAGAGTGGAAGCAAGCTACTTCCTAACCTCCTGCCCAATGTATGACCATATTAGAGAGACATATTTCCCCAGATCACAGATCCTGAAAATTCAACATATCAATTTTGAAAAACTCCCATACCTGCTGGTGAAATTCCCGTGTGCCATCACAGCAGCAAGATTTGTGACCTGTTGCCACGGAAAAAGAGACAACAGTGAAGAACAAACACATTATAAATACAACCATATTTATGCTTATTTATTTTATCTTGTGTCCTTTAAGTATTTGTACATTGTGTATATGTGTGTATATATGTATATGTATATATATATATATATATATATATATATATATATATATATATGTGTATGTGTATATGTATATATATATATATATATATATATATATATATATATATATATATATATATATATATATATATAATATGACATTTGCCAATATCTTTACTGTTTTGAAACTGTTGTATGTGTAATGTTTACTGTTAATTTTTGTTGTTTTTCACTTTATATATTCTACTTTGTATGTTGTCTACCTCACTTTACTTTAGCAATGTGCCATGTTTCCCATGCCAATAAAGCCCTTGAATTGAATTGAATTG
The DNA here is from genome assembly GCF_023373465.1 of Oncorhynchus keta. Taxonomy (NCBI): domain Eukaryota; kingdom Metazoa; phylum Chordata; class Actinopteri; order Salmoniformes; family Salmonidae; genus Oncorhynchus; species Oncorhynchus keta. Next base: position 27,666,864 of record NC_068421.1, read on the forward strand.
AATTAAGTGTCAATTGACAGAGGATGGAGGTGGGGTAGTCAGACTAGAAAGGGATGGAAGGGTGGGGTAGTCAGAGAGACAGAGGATGGAGGTGGGGTAGTCAGAGAGACAGAGGATGAATGGTGGAGAGTAGTCAGAGAGACAGAAGGATAAAAGTCGGAGTAAGTGAAGAGACAGAGGATGGAATAGAGTGAGTAAACAGAAAGACAGAAAGGATGGAGGTCGAGGATAGGTTAGACAGACAGAGAGGATGGAAGGTGGATGAAGTCAGAGAGACAGAAAAGAGTAGTCGAGAGTAGTCAGAGAACAAAGGATGGAGTCGAGAGTAGTCAAAGACAAGAGGATCGGCGAAGGGGAGTAAACAGAGACAGAAGGATGGAGGTGTAGCAGTGAGAAGAAAGAATCAGAAAGGATGGAGGGTCAGGGGACAGACAGAAAGACAGAGGATGGATGGTGGGTGGTGCAGACAAAACAGAAAGGATGGAGAGGATAAGAGAGATGATCAAGACAGAAAGGGATGGAAGTCAGGGTAAACAAAGAAAGATCAGAAAGGGATGGAGATAAAGATCAGGGAAGACAGAGAGGAAGGGTCAGAGGGGCAGGCAAGACAGAGGATGGATGGTGGGTGTAAACAGAGAACAGAGGATGGAAGAGATGCGAAGTCGATCAGGAACAGAGGGATGGAAGGAGTTAGGGTTCAATCGAGACAGAGGATGTAGTCGAGTGGGATGCAGATCAGAGAGACAGAGGATGACAATCAGAGGAGGTGAATAGAGACAGAGGGATGGAGGGTGGGCGGTGAAATCAGACAGAAGAACTCGAGGATGGAAGGTGGGATAGTCAGAGACGACAGAGGGATGAAGGGTGGGGGCGAGTCAGAGAGACAGAGGGATGAAGGGTAGGGAGTAGTCAGAGAGACAGAGGGATGAAGGGTGGGAGTAGATCAGAGAGACAGAAAGGATGGAGGGTCGGGGATAGTCAGAGAGACAAGAGGGATGGAGAGGGTGGGGACTAGGGGATGTATAGGATTGGGGAGTTAGTGAAGAGACAGAGGGATGAAGAGTGGGGAGTGAGTCAGAGAACAGAGGATGAAGAATGGGAGGTAGTCAGAGACAGAGAGGATACGAAAAGATCAGATAGAAGTAAATAAAAGATAGAAGAGGATCGAAAGTCAGGGAGTCGCTCAAAGACAAGTATAATGATTAGAGTGAATAGAGACAGAGGATGCGTGAAATTAGAGTGAAACGGAAGACAAGATAAAGTCAAAGTAAACAAAAAAACCGAAAGGATGATGGTAAGTCGTCGATGGAAGGCTCGAGGATAAGTCGAGGTAACAAGGCTCGAAATGGAAAATTCGAGAAATCGTCGAAAAGGACAGAAAGGATCGGTCGAGAGTAAACAGCGACTCGAGAATGGAAGTGAAGTGAGCAGACAGATGGATGGAAGTGAGTGAAACAAGAAAGACAAGAGAATGTCTGGTGGTCGACGAGCAAATCAGATGGAAGATGAGTAAACAGAAGAATAAAGCATTGAAGGTTAAAGAAGTCAACAAGAAGGCTCGAAAAAGTGGAAAGTGAACAAACAAAGACAAGATCGGCGTCAAAAGAAACAAACAAAAAGACAAGATCGAAAAATCGAAATTAAAGGTAAGTGAAACAAAAACAAAGGATAGAAATTAAGTGAATAAACAGAATGTAAGATTAGTGTGTAAACAGAAAGACAGAAAGGATAATTAGAGTCAACAAGGCTCGTCGATCGGAAAGATCGTCATCGCTCAGCGTCGAGATCGGAAGGTAGTATAAAGAAGAGATCAGTCGAGAAATATGAAAAGATCGTCCGGAAATCGCTCAAAAGAACTCGAAAAGGATAAGTCGTAATCCGGAAAAAGATAAAGATGATCGAGAGCAAACAGAAAGACAGAAGGATGGAGATGATCAGTAAACAAAGAAAGACTCAAAGGAATCGAGATCATGAAATGAAATCAGAGACAGAAAGGATGGAGTGATGGGGACAGAAAGGATGTAGAAAGTGAGAGGTAGTAGAGACAGAAAGGATGGAAGGTGGAGTTAAATAGAACAAAAAGTGAGTCGATGTAAATAAAGACAAAGGAATAAGTGAAATGGATAGAACAGAAAGGATAGGAAGAAGGTAGAAGTGAAGCAGAGACAGAGGATGGAAGATAAAAAGAGATAGTCAGAGACAGAGGACAAGTCAGGGTAGTCAGAGAACAGAAAGGATAAGAATTAAGTGTGAAATCCGAAAGACAAGATGAGGAGTGAGTGAATCTGAAAGAACAAAAGGATCAGAAGAGGTAAAGTCATCAAAAATAGAAGGATGGAGGTGAGACAAAGGGATATCAGGTAGTGAGGGTTAGTATTAGAAGACAAAGAAAAAACCTGAAAATCAAAATAAGTCAAAGATAGAAAGGATAGAAGAATTAGGAGTAGTCAAGGAACAAAGATAAAGTGTAAACAGACAAAATCTCGTCGAAATCGTCAGGTGAGGATCGACCGTCGAAATCGTCATGGAAAGATCGAAAGAATAAAGTCGAAATCGCTCGAAAAAGGCTCAGATCGGCGTCAGTAGTCGAGAGTCGACGGAGACAGAAGTCAGGTCGGGAGTGTAAACAAGACAAGAGAATCGATCGTCGTCGAGACCGAAGATGATCGAAATCGCTAACGTAGAAGAATCGGCGTCAAAATCGGCTCGGCGACTCGATCGATATCGAAGAAAGATCGAGTAAACAAAACAAAGAATATCGACGTCGAGTGTTTCTGCATCAATCGAATGAAGATGAAAGTAACAAAGATCGGCAATGGTCGTCGCTCGTACAGAAAGGTCGTCGAGAAACAAACAGAATAGAAGGATCGAAGGTCGAGGGGCAATCCAAAATCAAAGGATGGAGAGTGGTGGTGGACAGAGATAGAGGATCGAGTCAAGTACGATCGAAGATAGAGGATCTGCAGGTGGGTGTAAGCAAAGACAAAGGAGATGGAAGGTAGAAGTCAACAGAAAGACAAATGGATGGAGGATCGATGTAGTAAACAGAGGGAACAGAAGGACAAGTGAAGTATAACAAGAAAAAGGGACTCGAAGTCGAAGAATGCTCGAGGAAAAAGGATCGATCAGTAAACAGAGATAGAGGATGGGTCGACAATGGAAAGACAGAAAGGATCAGGTGAGAGCAAACAAGAAAGACTCTCAAAAAGTGAAAGAAAAATCCAAGTAAATGCAACAGCTCAAAGGATGGAAGAGAGATAGTAGTCAAACAAGGATACGTCGAGACAGAAAGGATATAAGTGAAATAAATAGAAAGACAGAAAGAGATCGGGTCGGGGTATAAAACAGAAGGAATCGAAAAAATTAAATTAGATCGAAGAACGAAAGATGAAGAAAGTCGAGGGTAAACAGAAAGACAGAGGATGGGAGAATTAAAGATAGTCGAAAGACAAAGATGAAAAGTGGAGTTCATCGAGACAAAAGAAGATAAGTAATTATGATCTCTCGAGAACAAGGGATAAGAAAAATTGAGAGTAAATGAAAACAGAAGGATGGAAGAATTAGAGGTAAACAGAAGACAGAAGGATGGAGATTGGGGATAGTCAGAGAAATAGAGGATGGGTGAGGAGTAAACAGAAGATAGAAGAGATGGAAGTCGAGAATAAATCAAAGAACAAAGATGAAAAAAGATGATTAATAAAAACTCAAAAAGATAAAGTCGTGTGATAAAGACTCCAAAGGATGAAAGGTAAAGTAAACAAAGGAACAGAAAGGATGAAGTGAGATAAATCAAAACAAGAAAAGGATAAAGTCGAGAGTAGTCAAAGACGAAAAGGATCGAAGATCGAGAGTAGTCGAACAGAAAGGATGAAGATGAGTGGGCAGAATAGATAGATGGGTCGAGAGTAAACAAGATAAATGATGGAAGGTTAAAGGGTCAACAGAAAGACAAGGTGGAAGGTCGGGAATCGACAAAGAGATAGAGGATGCGATGAGAGGCACGAAACAGAAGACAGAGGATGGAGAAAGTCAGATGAAAGTGGAAACAGAAAGATCAAGATGAGTGAAGTAGAATAAAGACCGAGGATGTAAGAATTAAGTGTATAAACAAAGAAATAAAGAAGGATCGAGTAAGTCTTAAGAACAAGTCGATGAAGAATAGATGAAGTAAACAAGACAAAGATGAAGATGTTCAAATACTCAAAGGGAATCGGTCGAGAAGTATAAACCTAAAGGATGTCGAGGTAAACAGATATAGAAAGGATCGTCGTGATGGAAAGAATGAAGGATCGAGTCGAGAATAAACAGAAAGACAAAGGATAAGAGTCGATGTAACTGCGAGACAGAAGGATCAGAGATCGAGTAATCGAAGATAGAAAGGATGGAAGATAAGACGAAGGATATAGAGGTGAAGTAAATAAGACAAGTCGATCATTCATCAGAGAGACAGAAGGGTGTGAGTAGAATAGAAACAGAGGATGGAGAAATTAGAGGTAAACAGAGAATAGAGGATGGAAGTCGAGATGATCAGAGGAACAAGAAGAGGATATGAAAGGTAAAGTTCATCGAGAATGAGATGAAAAAGTGATGTAAATAAGACAGAAAGGATAGAAAAGTAGAGTAAGTGAAACAGATGGAAAATTAGTGTAAACAGAAAGACAGAAAGGATGGATGAATAATAGATAGAGAAGGATAAAGAGAGTCAGTGACAAGGCTCTGAAGGATAGAGGAAGGTAAAGAGATAGTCGAAACAGAAAGGATGAAGGTGGAGTCATCAAAACCGAAAGATGAAAAATGCGATGAAATGGAAATAGAGACAAAGGATAAATTCAGAAAGTAAACAAGAAAGACAGAAAAAAGAGGATCGAAGTGGGATAGTCAGAGAACAGAGGATGGAGGGGTAGAGGTAGTCAGAGAGACAGAAAGGATGAGAGGTGGGGTAGTCAAGACGAGATAGAGGTGAGAAGTAGTCAGAAACAGAAAGGATAAGGAGGTGGGAGTAGTCAGAAGAACTCTCTGAGGATCAGTCAAAGTCAGAAGTCAATGAAGAGAAAATAAAGATAAAGATCAAGAAAGTGTCAGATAGAAGATCGGTGAGTAAAGTCGAGGACAGAGGATGGGAATGAAAGATGACAAGGTGAAGAGCCAGTCGAGAGGTAAAGACGAAAACAGAAGGAATAAGTCCGAAAGTGACAGAAGAACTCTCGTCGTCAGGAGAATTAGGAGAGTAAACGAGAACAGAGAATGGAAGGTCAGGGAAACAGAGAACAGAGGATGGAAGATTAGAAGTAAAACAGAAAGACAGAGAATGGAAGGTAGAGTAAACAGAAAGACAGAGGAATGGAGGGTAAATTGGGCAGAAAGACAGATGGATGGAGGGTGGGGTGAGAAGTGAAGCAGAGACAGAGGGATGGAGAAGATTAGGAGTAAACAGAAAGACAGAGGGATGGAGAGAGGTGGGAATAAACAGAAGAGACAGAAAGGATAATAGACCGTCGAAATCGCTCAGACGCAACAGAAGGTCGGCGGGTGGGGTAGATAGAGACAGAGAGGGATGGAGCGTCGGGGGTATATTGGGAATAGAGGATGTCGGGTGGTACGCAAACAGAGAGACAGGAGGATGGCGGCGTAGAGGGCAAACAGAGAGACAGAAGGATGGCGAATCGAAACAAGCTGACAGGCTCGGAGATCGGCGTCTGGGAACAGCAGCAGAGACAGAGGGATCGAAAGATCGAAGAAATGAAAAGTCGAACAGAAAGTCTGAGGATCGAAGGATAGAGAGTCGATCGAGGGACAGAGGAATGGAAATCAGAGTGTAGATCGGGGACAGAGGATGGATCGATCAGAGGTAAACAGAACAGACAGAGAGGATGGAGCGGGTGGGAGTCGAGATGGGCTCGAGAGACAGAAAGGGATCAAGGGGTCGAGAAGTCGAATCGAGACAAGAGGAGTGTATGGTGGATTGATGTAAGCAGAGAGAGAAAGGATCGTCGAAGGTAGCAGACAGAGCAAGACGACAGAAGGGATCAGTGAAGGTGGGGAGCAAACAAGGAACAGAGAAAGGGAAGGATCGGAAGGGAGTGGGAACAAAACAAGGCTGAAAGGATGGAGGAGTCGGGAGCAAACAGAAAGACAGAAAGGATGGAGAGTGGGAATTAAGTGGCGCAGAAAGACAGAGGATAAGTCAAGGTGGTAGATCGAGAGACAGAAGGGAATGGAGGGTCGGGGAGTCGATCGAGGACAGAGAGGATGGCGAATCAGAGGGTCAAACAGAGAGACAGAAAGGATCGCGTGGAGATGGGAGTGAATCGAGAAGACAAGAGAAGGATGGTGGTGGGGCGTATATTGTAAGAGACTGGAGGGTGGAAGGGTGGGGTAGATACAGAGACAGAGAATGGAGAATTAGGGGAGTGAATCAGAGGGACAGAGAGGATGCGAGGATGGGGAAGTATATTGAGACAAGAGGAGTCTACGATGGTCTTATGTCGCTCAGAAGACTCAGAGAGGATCTGGAGAGAGATCGGGGGGAGGCAGGCAAGTCAGAGGACGGAGAAGGATCGTCGAGTGAAGTGGAAGCAAGAGACAGAAGGATGAAAGAGTGGGTGAATCGAGACAGAGGATGGAAGATCAGTATAGTGAGAGACAGAGGAGTGGAGAAGTGGGAGGAATCTAGAGACAGAGAACTAGAGAGATTAGAATGAATAGAGGACAGAGGATGGAGAGATTAGAAGTATATTGAGAGACGAAAGTGGAAGAGGTCAGGGAGTAGATACAGAGACAGAGAATGGAAGATTAGAAGTAAATAAGGACAGAGGATGGAGGGTGGAAATTATATTGAGAGACAGAGGATGTAGGGTGGTGTGTAGAGCAGAGACAGAGGATGGAGGGTGGGGGGCAGGCAGAGAGACAGAGGATGAAGAGTGGGGGGGAGTAGTCAGAAGACAGAGGGGATGGAATTAGAGTGGGGACAGAAGACAGAGGGATATAGAATTAGAGGTAGATAGAGGGACAGAGGAATGGAGGGTGGGGGTAGATACAAGGACAGAGGATGGAGGGTGGGGTAAGGCAGACAGACAGAGGATGGAGGTAGAGGGTGAAAGTCAGAGACAGAGGATAGAGGGTCGAGAATCAGAAGTGCGAGTCGAGGTCGTGAGAGACAGAAAAAGGATCGAGAAAGGTGATCGAGAGTAAACAGATAAGACAGGAGGATGGAAGGTCGAGTGGGAATCAGAATGAACGAAAGGATCGAGAATGTCGAACAGTTTAACAGAGATATGGAAAGGTCGGATGAGGTCGTCGAGGACAGAAAGGATGGAAGGTGGGAGTAAACAGAAGACAGAGAATAGCGTGAGGTGACGACGCTCAAACAGAAGGCTCGGAAGAATGGAGGTGGGCTCGCGCAGTGGAGATCGTCTGATGGAAGTCAGCGTCGAGAGTAAACAAAGACAGAGGATGGTCGAAATTAGAGCAAACAGAAAGACATCGAAAGGATCGGACGTGGGGAGTAATCAGCGACAGAGGCTAACAGCGGGTCGAGAAGTAAACAGAAGAAGAAACAGAGAGTGGAGAGTGGGGTGAGTAGATAGAACTCAGAAAGGATGGAAGCGTCGGAGAGGGTATCATTGAGACAGAGGATATAGATCGGGTGGTGTGCAACAGAGGCTCAGAGGATGGGTGTCGAGGGACAGAGCAGAGACTCAGAGAGGATAGTGAAGCAATCAGAGACAGAGCAGAACAAGAGGATGGAAGGTCGAGGCAAACAAGAGAGACAGAGGATGCGAAGTCAGGGAGCAGAGCAGAGACAGAGGGGATGAGAGATGGAGTGGAGCAAGAAGAGACAGAAAGGATCGAAGGTGGGAGTCGATCTGAGACAAGAGGAATGGAAGAGGTCGAGGGGGTGGAGGATAGAGGATCAAGACGGATCGAGGTGAGAAGATGTGAAAGACAGAAAGGGATCGAGGTCGGATCGTAAAAGATAGACAGAGGTATAATAGATCAGTGAAGTCGTCGAGAACAAGAAAGGATCGTCGAAGGTCGAGTCGAAATTAACGGAAGACAGAGAAGGGATAGAAAGAATCAGAAATCAGAAATCATGGCAGGAGACAGAAGGATCGAAGAAAGTCAGAGAGTAAACAGAGGCAGAGGATGGAAGGAATCTCGGGTCAAGTCGAGCGTGACGAACAGAAAGGATAGAGTCAAAGGGAGTAAACAGAGGAACAGAAGAGTCGATCGGAAGTCGTCTGCAGGAGTAGATAGGGGATGCGATCGGCGTCGAGAGCTCGCTCGACTCAGAAATCGGCGTCGAGAATGCGCGGTGGGGTAAACAGAATAGACAGAGCGTGGAGAATCGGCTCGCGTCGTCGAGCGGCAAATCGCGAGATCACGAATCAGCTCAGTCGAGGTAAAACAGAAGAGGATGGAGGATCGCGTCGGGAGTAAACAGAGACAGAAAGGATGGAGCAGAATTAGAAATGAAACAGAGACAGAAGAGATAGGGTCAGACGAGAGTGAAACAGAAGACAAGTGGAAGATCGAGATGGAGATAGAGACAGAAAGGATACGGCTTGTCTGGGGAGTATGTTGAGAGACAGAGGGATGTCGGGTGAAGTTGTGTAAACCAGAAGAGACAGAGGATGGAGTGTGGGGGCAAGCAGAGACAGAGGATGGAGGGGTAGGGGGCAGAGCAGAGAACAGAGGGATGAGAGAGAACAGAGCAAAGACAGAAGGGATGGAAGGTGGGGCAGGCAGAGAGACAGAGGATGGAGGGAGTGGGCAGAGACAGAGGATAGAAGGTAAGGAGATAGAGAGACAGAGGAATGGAGGTGGGGTAGATAGAGGGACAGAGGGATGGAGGGTGGGGGTAGGCAGAGAGACAGAGGATGGAGGGTGGGGGTAGCAAAGAGACAGAGGGATGAAAGGTGGGGGTAGATCGAGAGACAGAGGGATGGAGGGTGGGGGTCAGGTGGGCAGGGACAGAGGATGGGGGTGGGAGTGGGCGGAGGAACAGAGGGTGGAGGGTGGGGGTGGGCAGAGAGACAGAGGATAGGGTGGGGGTATATTGAGACAGAGGGATAGAGGGTAGGGGGTGAGTCAGAAGACTGCCAGGATGAAGAGTGGGGAGTAGTCAGAGACAGAGGATAGAAGAATGAGAGTAGATCAAGCGACAGAGGATGAAGAATCAGAAATTGATCAGAAGAGACTACAGGATGGAAGGGTCGGGGTAATGTCAGAAGAGACAACAGGATGAAGGGTAGGGAGTAGTCAGAGAGCTCGAGAGATGAAGAATTAGAAGTGAAATCAAGACAACGAAAGGATGAGTGAGGTAAAGTAAACAGAGGCAGAAAGGATCAGAAAGTGGGTTCATCCAAAGGTAGAGAGATGATCGCTAAAGATCGCGACTCGCGTCAAATCGATCAAGTGAGATACAGAAAGAGATCTCTAAAGGTCAAGTAAATCAAAGACTCTAGAAACAAAGGATCGAGGTAAAGGAGTAAACAGAAGAATCAGAGACTGAGAGGTATGGAAGAGTTAGAGGGTGAAACAGAGAACAGAAGGATGACAAGTCGAGAGAGTGAAGCGGCAGAGGCAGATGGAGGTGGGGGTGGAGCAGAGAGACAGAGGGATAGAGGGTGGGGTAAGATAGAGACAGAGGATGGAGGGTGGGGGTAGATAGAGGGACAGAGGATGGAGGGTGGGGGTAAACAGAGAGACAGAGGGATGGAGGGTTAGAGGTAAACAGAGGAACAGAAAGGATGAAAAAGTCGAGAGTAAACGAAGACAAGAGGGATGGAAGTGGGGTATATTGAGAGACAGAGGGATGGAGGGTGGGGGTATATACAGAGACAGAGGATGGAGGGTGGGGAAGATAGAGGACAGAGATGAGGATGGAGACAGAGGGATGAGGTGGGGGCAGTCAGAGTACTGCAGGATGAAGTGCAGGGCAGAGATACAGAGGGATGAAGGTGGGGAGTAGTCAGAGCGACAGAGGATGAAGGGGTGGAGTAAATCAGAGAGACAGAGGATGGAGGGTGGGGTAATCAGAGAGACAGAGGATGAAGGGTGGGGGTAGATCAGAGAGACAGAGGGATGAAGGAGTGGGGTAGGCAGAGACAGAGGATGAAGAGTGGGGGTAGATCGAGAGACAGAGGATGGAGGGTGGGGGTATATTGAGAGACAGAGGGATGGAGTGGTGGGGGTAGATACAGATGGATGGAGGGTGGGGACAGAGGATGGGGGGTAGATAGGTAGGGACAGAGGGATGGAGGTGGGGGTATATTGAGAGACAGAGGGGTGGAGGGTGGGGGTAGATACAGAGACAGAGGATGATGGGTGGGGGCAGACAGAGGGACAGAGGGTGGAAGTGGGGGTAATTATATTGAGAGACAGAGGGATGGAGGGTGGTGTGTAGGCAGAGAGACAGAGGGATGGAGGGTAAAGGTGGTAGAGCAGAGAAACAGAGGGATGAAGAGTGGGGTAGTCAGAGAGACAGAGGGATGGAGGTGGGGACAGAGGGATGTAGGTGGGGTAGGTAGAGAGACAGAGGATCGCAGGGTGGCAGGCAAAGAGACAGAAGTGGACTGGTGGGGGTAGATAGAGAGACAGAGGATGGAGGGTGGTGGGGTTATATGAGAGACAGAGGGATGGAGGGTGGGGTGGGATAGAGAGACAGAGGGATGGAGGGTGGGGGTAGGCAGAGAGACAGAGGGATGGAGGGTGGGGGTGGGGGTAGATAGAGACAGAGGGATAGGGTGGGTAGACAGAGAGACAGAGGATGGAGGGTAGAGGTAGATAGAGGCAGAGGGATGGAAGGTGGGGGGGGTAGGGCAGAAAGACAGAGGATGGAGGGGTAGAGGCAGAAAGACAGAGGAATGGAGGGTGGGGGGGTGGGACAGAAAGACAGAGGGATGGGGGGTGGGGTAGGCAGAGAGCAGAGGGATGGGAGGTGGGGGCAGGCAGAGAGACAGAGGGATGGAGGGTGGGGGCAGGCAGAGAACAGAGGATGAGGTGGGTGGGGACAGAGGATGGAAGAGAGATAGAGGGTGGAGGGTGATGGAAGGTGGGGAGTTAGAGACAGAGTGGATGGAGCGTAAACAAATAGACACAGGGATTGAGAATGGTGTGTAGGCAGAGAGACAGAGGGATGGAGGATGGGGGCAGGCAGAGAGACAGGGATGGAGAGGGTAAATTGAAGGGGCAGAGACAGAGGATGGAGGGTGGGGGGCAGGCAGAGAGACAGAGGATGGATAGTGGGGGCAGGCAGAGAGATGGGGAGGGATGAGGTAGAGGTAAACAGAGAGATGAGAGGGATGGAGAGGGTGTAAACAGACAGAGGAACGGAGGGTGGGGTAAGATAGAGGACAGAGGGATGGAGAGGGGGGCAGGGGCAGAGAGAGACAGAGGATGGAGGGGCAGGGCAAAGAGACAGAGGTATGAGGTGGGGGTAGATAGAGAGACAGAGGATGGAGGGTGGGGTAGAGCAGAGACAGAGGATGGAGGGAGAGACAGAGGGATAGAAGGATGGAGTGGGGTAAACAGAGAGACAAGTGATGGAGGGTGGGGGGTAGGCAGAGAGACAGAGGGATGGAGGGTGGGGGTGGGGGTGGGCGGAGAGACAGAGGGATGGAGAGGGGTGGGGGTAGGCAGAGACAGAGGATGGAGGGTGGGGTAAGATAGAGGGACAGAGGGATGGAGGGTGGGTGGTAGGCAGAACAGAACGATCGAGGACAGAGGAATGGAGGGATGGGGGTAGGGGCAGAAAGACAGAGGATGGAGGGTGGGGGTGGGCAGAAAGACAGAGGATGGAGGGTGGGGGTGGGGTAAACAGAGAGACAGAGGGATGGAGGGGGCAGGCAGAGACAGAGGATGGATGGGTGGGGGCAGGCAGAGACAGAGGGATTGGGGTCATGGGGGTAAATTAGAGGTAAACAGAAGACAAGAGGATGGGGCAGATAGTCAGAGACAGAGGATGGAGCGTGGGAGTAAACAGAGACAGAGGATGTGAGGGTGAGTATAGCAGAGAGACAGAGGATGGAGGATGGGGTAGGCAGAGAAGACAAGTGGAGAATTGGGGGAGTAGGCCAGACAGACAGAGGATGGAGAGGTGGGGAGGTAAACAGAAGACAGATGGGACGAGGGTGGGGTAGCAGAGACAGAGGATGGAGGATGGGGGGGTAGTCAGAGAGACAGGGATGGAGGTGGATGGGTAATCAGCTCTAGAAGACAGAGGATGGAGGACAGTGAGGAGGTGTAAAAAGCAGACAGAGGATGGATATGGGTGGGGGTATATTGAGAGACAGAGATGGAAGGTAAAGAAGATATAGAGAAGAAGAGGATGGAGAATGGTAGGGTAAACAGGACAAGGTGATGGAGGGTGGGGTGGATAACAGAGAGACAGAGGGGTGGAGGGTGGGGGGTAAACAGAGAGACAGAGGGATAGAGGGTGGGGGTGAACCGAGAGACAGAGGGAGGAGGTGGGGCAGTCAGAGAGACTGCAGGATGAACAGAGGATGGAGGGTGGGTGGTAGGCAGAGAACACGGTAAGGTGGGGGGGTAGCCAGAGAGACAGAGAGGATGGAGGGTGGGGTAGACCGAAGAGACAGCAGGGAAGGAGGGTGGGGTGAGAGAGACAGAGGGATGGAGGGTGGGGGTAGAGCAGAGACAGACAGAGGATGGAGGGTGGGGGATGGCAGAGACAGAGGGATGGAGGGTGGGTTTGTAAGTACGAGACAGAGGGATGGAGGTAGGGGTGGGGGCAGAAAGACAGATGGAGGATGGACAGAGGGATGTAGGGTTGGGCAGAAAGACAGAGGGATGGAGGGTGGGGGTAGGCAGAGAGACAGAGGGATGGAGGGTGGGTGGGGGGCAGGCAGAGAGACAGAGGATGGACAGGTGGGGGTAAACAGAAGACAGAAGGATGGAGGTGGGGGTAGATTGAGCGACAGGGGATGGAGGGTGGATAGAGGAAGACAGGGATGGAGGTGGGTGGCAGGCAGAAGAACAGAGGATGGAAGGCGGGGGTAGGCAGAAAGACAAGAGGGATCGGAGGTGGGGGCAGGCAGAGAGACAGAGGATGGAGGGTGGGGGCAGGCAAAGACTGAGGAAGGAGGGTGGGGGTAGGCAGAGAGACAGAGGGATGGAGGGTGGGGAGTAGACAGAGAGACAGAGAGAAAGAGGATGGAGGGGATAGACGGAGGGTGGAGCAGAAGACAGAGGATGGAGGTGGGGGTAGATAGAGAGACAGAGGATGGAGGGTGGGGGCAGTTAGAGACAGAGGATGGAGGTGGGGCAGGCAGAGGCGGGATGGATGGAGGGTGGAGTGAGGCAGAGACAGAGGGATGGGGAGGGGTGATCAGGCAGAGACAGAGGGATGGAGGGTGGGGTAGACAGAGACAGAGAGACAGAGGATGGAGGTGATGGGGGTAAGGCAGAGGACAGAGGGATGGAGGTGGGGGCAGGCAGAGACAGAGGGATGGAGAGTAGGGGGTATAGATAGAGGAAGAGGATGGAGGGTGGGGCAGACAGTAGACAGAGGGACATGGTGATGGAGAGGCAGAGGGATGAAACAGAAGAGAGAGACAGGGATGGAGGTGGGGGTAGGCAGAGAGACTTTCTAGGATTGAGTGGGGTAACAGGGCAGAGAGACAGAGGATGGAGGATCGGGGGTAGTCAGAGACAGAGGGATGGAGGGTGGGAGGCAGGCAGGAGACAGAGGATGGAGGTGAGGGTAGCCAGAAGGAAGAGGATGGAGGGTGGGGTAGGCAAAGAGACAGAGTGATGGAGGGTGGCAGGGCAGAGAGACAGAGGATGGAGGGGTGAAATGAGGCAGAGAGACAAAGGATTGAGGGTGGGTAAACAGAGAGACAGAGGGATGGAGGATGAATGAGTCAGAGAGACAGAGGATGGAGGGTGGCAGGCAGAGAGACAGAGGATGGATAGTGAGGCAGGCAGAAACAGAAGACGGAGGGATGGAGGGTGGGCAGAGTGAAACAGAAGACAGAGGATGGATGGAGGGCAGGGGAGTAGCCAGAGAGAAGGATGGAAGTGGGTGGGGCAAACAGAAGACAGAGTGATGGAGAGTGGCAAGAGGCAGACAGAGGATGGAAAGTGGGGCAAACAGAGAGACAGAGGGATGGAGGGTGGGGGGGTAGACCGAGAGACAGAGGAAGGAGGGTGGGGGGTAGATAGAGAGACAGAGGATGGAGGGTGGGTGGTAGGCAGAAAGACAGAGGATGGAGGGAAGGGTGGTAGCCAGAGGAAGAGGGATCAGGGTGGGGTATGCAGAAGAAGAGGGATGGAAGGGTGGGGGTAAACAGAAAGACAAGTGAAGATCAGAGGGTGGGGTAGGCAGAGACAGAGGGATGGAGGGTGGGGGTAGGCAGAGAGACAGAGGGATGGACGGTGGGGGTAGGCAGAGACAGAGGGAAGGAGGGTGGGGGTAGATAGAGACAGAGGATGGAGGGTGGAGGGTAGGGCAGAGAGACAGGGATTGAGGTGGGTAGCAGAGAGACAGAGGGATGGAGGACAGAGGATGAGAGACAGAGGATGGGTGGGGCAGGGCAGAGACAGAGGGATGGAGGGCAGAGGTAGCCAGAGGAAGACAGAGGGTGGGGCTAGGGCAGAGAGACAGATAGAGGGGGATAGGTGGGGGCAGGCAGAGAGACAGAGGGATGGAGGGTGGGGGTAGGCAGAGAGAGACAAAGGGATGGAGGGTGGGTGGCAGGCAGAGAGACAGAGGGATGGAGGTGGGCGATAGGATGGAGACAGAGGATGGAGGGTGGGGAGCAGGCAGAGACAGAGGAAGGAGGATATGAGGCAAAGAGACAGAGGATGGAGGGTGGGGGTAGGCAGAGAGACAGAGGAAGGAGGGTGGGGTGTAGCCAGAGAGGAAGGATGGATTTATAAGTAGTAAGCAGAGAGACAGAGGATGGAGAGGTGGGGGCAGGGGTATAGAGACAGAACAAACGTCAGTAAGAGCATATCGGAGGAGAGGAAAAGAGGAGACAGAGGAAGGAGGGTGGGGGCAGATAGAAACAAGGGATGGAGGGTGGTGGCAGGGGCAGAGAGACAGAGGATGGAGGGTGGGGGGTAGACCAGAGAGGACAGAGGATGGAGGGTGGGGTAGGCAGAGAGACAGAGGATGGAGGGTGGGGGTAGGCAGAGAGACAGAGGGATGGAGGGTGGGGGCAGGCAGAGAGACAGAGGATGGAGGGTGGGGGTAGACCGAGAGACAGAGGGAAACTAGGGGGGGTAGATAGAGAGACAGAGGGATTGAGGTGGTAATCAGAGGCAGAAAGACAGAGGGATGGAGGCGGGTGGTAAACAGAGAGACAGAGGGATGGAGGATGGGTGGATAGGCAGAGAGACAGAGGGATGGAAGACAGAGAGACAGGGTGAGACAGGCAGACAGAGAGGATGGAGGGGTGGATGGTAAACAAGAGAGACAGAGGATGGAGGGTGGGGTGGCAGAGAGACAAAGGATGGAGGTAGAGAGGTGAAGACGACAGAGGGATGGAGGGTGGAGGATAGGAAGAGAGACAGAGGGATGGAGGGTGGGTGGTAAACAGGCAGAGACTGAGGATGGAGATGGGTGGGCAGGTAAACAGAGAGACAGAGGATGGAGGGTAGAAAGAAACAGAGACAGAAAGTGGATGAATGGGGGCAGGGGCAGATAAGAGGGACGGAAGTGGGGGATATGCAGAAAAGACAGAGGATGGAGGAGGGGGTCAAGCAGAGAGACAGAAAGGGATGGAGGGTGGGGCGTTAAAGAGAAAGATTGAGGATGGAGGGTGGGGTGGGCAGAGAGACAGAGGATGGAGGGTGAGGGTAGATAAAGACAGAGGGATGTAAATTAGAGGGGTAAACAGAGAGACAGAGGGATGGAGGTGAGGGGCTAGGCAGAAGACAGAGGATGGAGGGTGGGTGAGGGCAGAGTGACAGAGGATGAGGGTAGGGGGTAAACAGAAAGGACAGAGGGATGGAGGATGGGGTAGAGCAGAGAGACAGAGGAGGGCGTGGGGGTAGGCAGAGACAGAGGATGGAAGTGGGGGGTAGGCAGAGAGACAGAGGGATGGAGGGTAGGCAGAGAGACAGAGGGATGGAGGATGGGGTAGTCAGAGCAGACAGAGGATGGAGGGTGGGGGTAGGCTGAGAGACAGTGGGATGGAGGGTGAGGAAAGGCAGAGAGGCAGAGGGATGGAGGGTGGGGCAGGGCAGAGAGCAGAGGATGGAGGTGGGGAAAGGCAGAAACAGAAGGGATGGAGGGTGGTAGTAAACAGAGAAACAGAAGGATTGAGGTGGGTAGGCAGAGAGACAGAGGGATGGAGGATGGGGGTAAACAGAGAGACAGAAAAGAGATGAAGGTGGGGGTAGACAGAGAGACAGAGGATGGAGGGTGAGAGGGAAAAGGCAGAGAGACAGAGGGATGGAGGGGTGGTGGTAGGCAGAGAGACAGAGGGATGGAGGACAGAGGGATGTAAACAGAGGAGGCAGAGGATGGGATGGTGGGGTAGGCAGAGAGACAGAGGATGGGAGGGTGGGGGTAGGAGTGAGACAGAGGATGGATGAGGTGGGAGTTATATAGAGACAGAGGATGGAGGGTGGGGGGGATAGAGACAGAGGGATGGAGTGGGTGGGGGTAGATAGAGACAGAGGGTATGAGGGTGGGAGGTAAGATAGAGACAGAGGAGGGATGGGGGTAGACAGGCTGGATGGAAGGGATGATGGGGTATTGTAGCAGAGCAGAGGGATGGAGGGTGGGGTAAAGGCAGAGAGACAGAGGGATGGAGGGTGGCAGGCAGAGAGACAGAGGATCGATGGAGGGTGGGGGCAGGCAGAGAGACAGAGAGACAGAGGATGGAGGATAGAGGTAAACAGAAGAGAGCAGAGGATGGAGAGGTGGGGCAGGCAGAAAAGACAGAGGGATGGAGGGATGGGGTAGGGCAGAAGACAGAAAGGATGGAAGGTGGGGGTAGGCAGAGAGACAAGGATGGAGGATTAGAGGTGGGGTAGGCAGAGACAGAGGGATGGAGGGGGGGGGGTCAGAGAGACAGAGGGATGGAGGGTGGGAGTAGACAGAGAGACAGAGGATGGAGGGTGAGTAGGCCAGAGAAGGACAGAGGGATGGAAGGTGGCAGGCAGAGAGACAAGTGATGGAGGGTGGAGGCAGGCAGAGAGACAGAGGATGGAGAGATTAGAGGGTAAAAGAGAGACAAGGGATAAAGGGGGTAAAGCAGAGAACAGAGGATGGATGGAGGAGGGGAGTAGTCAGAGAGAGAGGATGGAGGGTGGGGGTAAACAGAGAGACAGAGGGATGGAGGGTGAGGGTAGGAGAGAGACAGAGGGATGGAGGGGTGGGGTAGGCAGAGAGACAGAGGGATGGAGGGTGGGGGTAGCAGAGAGAAGAGGATGGAGGGTGGGGTAGGCAGAGACAGAGTGATGGAGGGTGGGGGTAGGCAGAGACAGAGGGATGGAAGGTGGGGGTAGGCAGAGACAGAGGGATGGAGGGGGGGTAGACCGAGAGACAGAGGGAAGGAGGTGGGGGTAGATAGAGAGACAGAGGATGGAGGGTGGGTGGTAGGCAGAAAGACAGAGGGATGGAGGGTGGGGGGTAGGCAGAGAGAAAGAGGGATGGAGGGTGGGGAGTAGGCAGAGAGACAGAGGAAGGGTGGGGGTAGGCAGAGAGACAGAGGGGATGGAGGGTGGGGGTAAACAGAGAGACAGAGGGATGGAGGGTGGGGCAGCCAGAGACAGAGGATGGAGATGGTGGGGGTAGCAGAGAGACAGAGGATGGAGGGTGGGGGGAGGGACAGAGACAGAGGATGGAGGGTGGGTAGGCAGAAAAGAGACAGAGGGATGGAGGGTGTGAGGGGTAGGCAGAGAGACAGAGGGATGGAGGGTGGGGGTAGGCAGAGAGACAGAGGGATGGAGGGTGGGGGGGACAGGGAGACAGAGGGGTGGATGGCTAGGGTGGATAGAGCAGACAGAAGGGGGGTGGATGGGTGGGGTAGGCAGAGAGACAGAGGGATGGAGGGTGGGGCAGGCAGAGAGACAAAGGGATGGAGGGTGGGGTGGTAGGGGCAGAGAGACAGAGGGATGGAGGGTGGGCGATAGGAAGAGAGACAGAGGGATGGAGGGTGGGGGGCAGGCAGAAAGACTGAGGGAAGGAGGGTGGGGTAGGCAGAGAGACAGAGGGATGGAGGGTGGGGGTAGACAGAGAGACAGAGAGACAGAGGGATGGAGGATGGGGGGTAGGCAGAGGCAGAGGGATGGAGGGTGGGGGATAAGAAAGACAGAGGGATGGAGGGTAGGCTCGTTAGAGAGACAGAGGATGGAGGGTGGGGTAGGCAGAGAGAAAGGATTGATGGGGGTGGGGTAGGCAGAGAGACAGAGGGATGGAGGATGGTGGGGTAGTCAGAGAGACAGAGGGATGGAGGGTGGGGGGAGGCAGAGAGACAGAGGATGGAGGGTGGGGTAGGCAGAGAGACAGAGGATGGAGGGGGGGGGTAGTAGGCAGAGAGACAGAGGGATGGAGGGTAGGGGGTAGCCAGAGGAAGAGGGATGGAGGTGGGGGGCCGAAAGAGAGACAGAGAGGATGGAGGGTGGGGGTAGGCAGAGAGACAGAGGGATGGAGGGTGGGGGTAGGCAGAGAGACTTAGGGATTGAGGGTGGGGTAGGCAGAGAGACAGAGGATGGAGGATGGGGGTAGTCAGAGAGACAGAGGGATGGAGGGTGGGGGTAGGCAGAGAGACAGAGGGATGGAGGGTGGGGGTAGGGCAGAGGGATGCGAGTATGGAGGAAGAGGGATGGAGGGTGGGGTAAGGCACAGAGACAGAGTGATGGAGGGTGGGGGTAGGCAGAGAGACAGAGGGATGGAGGGTGGGGGGCAGGCAGAGAGACAAGGGATTGGAGGGTGGGGTAGGCAGAGAGACAGAGGGATGGAGGATGGGGTAGTCAGGAGAGACAGAGGATGGAGGGTGGGGGGGTAGGCAGAGAGACAGAGGATGGAGGGTGGGGGTAGGCAGAGAGACAGAGGGATGGAGGGTGGGGGGTAGGCAGAGAGACAGAGGGATGGAGGGTAGGGGGTAGCCAGAGAGGAAGAGGGATGGAGGGTGGGGTAGGCAGAGAGACAGAGTGATGGAGGGTGGGGGGTAGGCAGAGAGACAGAGGGATGGAAGGTGGGGGGTAGGCAGAGAGACAGAGGGATGGAGGGTGGGGGGTAGACCGAGAGACAGAGGGAAGGAGGGTGGGGGGTAGATAGAGAGACAGAGGGATGGAGGGTGGGTGGTAGGCAGAGAGACAGAGCGATCGAGGGTAGGGGGTAGCCAGAGAGGAAGAGGGATGGAGGGTGGGGTAGGCAGAGAGACAGAGTGATGAAGGGTGGGGGGTAGGCAGAGAGACAGAGGGATGGAGGGTGGGGGGTAGGCAGAGAGACAGAGGGATGGAGGGTGGGGGTAGGCAGAGACAGAGGGAAGGAGGGTGGGGTAGATAGAGACAGAGGATGGAGGGTGGGGGGTAGGCAGAAAGACAGAGGGATGGAGGGTGGGTGGTAGGCAGAGAGACAGAGGGATGGAGGATGGGTGGGGGTAGGCAGAGAGACAGAGGATGGAGGGTGGGGGTAGGCAGAGAGACAGAGGTGGAGGCTGGGGGGTAGGAGAGCGACAGAGAGGGTGGATGGTGGGGGAAGGAAGGAAGAGACAGAGGGATGGAGGGTGGGGGCAGGCAGAGAGACAAAGGATGGAGGGTGGGTGGTAGGCAGAGAGACAGAGGGATGGAGGGTGGGGGATAGGGAAGAGAGACAGAGGGATGGAGGGTGGGGGCAGGCAGAAAGACAGAGGGAAAAGGAGGGTGGGGTAGGCAGAGAGACAGAGGGATGGAGGGTGGGGGTAGACAGAGAGACAGGGAAGGAGGGTGGGGTGTAGATAGAGAGACAGAGGGATGGAGGGTGGGGTAGGCAGAAAGACAGAGGATGGAGGGTGGGTGGTAGGCAGAGAGACAGAGGATCAGGGGTAGGGGGTAGGCAGAAGGAAGAGGATTGAGGGTGGGGTAGGCAGAGAGACAAGTGATGAAGGGTGGGGTAAGCAGAGAGACAGAGGATGGAGGGTGGGGGTAGACCGAAGACAGAGGGAAGGAGGGTGGGGGAGTAGAGAGACAGAGGGATGGAGGTGGGGGAGGCAGAAAGACAGAGGGATGGAGGATGGGTGGGGGTAGGCAGAGAGACAGAGAGGATGGAGGGTGGGGGTAGGCAAGAGACAGAGGGGTGGAGGCTAAAGGGGTAGATAGAGCGACAGAGGGGTGGATGGTGGGCGATAGGAAGAGAGACAGAGGGATGGAGGGTGGGTGGTAGGCAGAGAGACAGAGGGATGGAGGGTGGGGGGTAGGCAGAGAGACAGAGGGATGGAGGGTGGGGGTGGACAGAGAGACAGAGGGATGGAGGGTGGGGGGTAGGCAGAGAGACAGAGGGATTGAGGGTGGGGTGGACAGAGAGACAGAGGGATGGAGGGTGGGGGGTAGACAGAGAGACAGGGGGATGGAGGGTGGGGGGTAGGCAGAAAGACAGAGGGATGGAGGGTGGGTGGTAGGCAGAGAGACAGAGGGATGGAGGATGGGTGGGGGGTAGGCAGAGAGACAGAGGGATGGAGGGTGGGGGTAGGCAGAGAGACAGAGGGGTGGAGGCTAGGGGTAGATAGAGCGACAGAGGGGTGGAGGGTGGGCGATAGGAAGAGAGACAGAGGGATGGAGGGAGGGGGTGGGCAGAGAGACAGAGGGATGGAGGGTGGGCGTTAGGCAGAAAGATTGAGGGATGGAGGGTGGGGGTGGGCAGAGAGACAGAGGGATGGAGGGTGGGGGTAGATAGAGAGACAGAGGGATGTAGGGGGGGGGGTAGGCAGAGAGACAGAGGGATGGAGGGTGGGGGCTAGGCAGAGAGACAGAGGGATGGAGGGTGGGTGATAGGCAGAGTGACAGAGGGATGGAGGGTGGGGGGTAGGCAGAAAGACAGAGGGATGGAGGATGGGGGTGGGCAGAGAGACAGAGGGACGGAGCGTGGGGGTAGGCAGAGAGAGGGATGGAGGGTGGGGGTAGGCTGAGGCAGAGGGATGGAGGGTGGGGGAAGGCTGAGGCAGAGGGATGGAGGGTGGGGGTAGGCAGAGAGAGGGATGGAGGGTGGGGGTAGGCTGAGGCAGTGGGATGGAGGGTGAGGGAAGGCTGAGGCAGAGGGATGGAGGGTGGGGGAAGGCTGAGGCAGAGGGATGGAGGGTGAGGGAAGGCTGAGGCAGAGGGATGGAGGGTGGTGGTAGGCTGAGGCAGAGGGATGGAGGGTGGGGGTAGGCTGAGGCAGAGGGATGGAGGGTGGGGGTAGGCTGAGGCAGAGGGATGGAGGGTGGGGGTAGGCTGAGGCAGAGGGATGGAGGGTGGGGGTAGGCTGAGGCAGAGGGATGGAGGGTGGGGGTAGGCTGAGGCAGAGGGATGGAGGGTGGGGGTAGGCTGAGGCAGAGGGATGAAGGGTGGGGGAAGGCTGAGGCAGAGGGATGAAGGGTGTGGGTAGGCTGAGGCAGAGGGATGAAGGGTGGTGGGTAGGCTGAGGCAGAGGGATGGAGGGTGGGGGTAGGCTGAGGCAGAGGGATGGAGGGTGGGGGAAGGCTGAGGCAGAGGAATGAAGGGTGGGGGTAGGCTGAGGCAGAGGGATGAAGGGTGGGGGTAGGCTGAGGCAGAGGGATGAAGGGTGGGGGTAGGCTGAGGCAGAGGGATGAAGGGTGGGGGTAGGCAGAGCTCGTGCCCGGGACATGTGTGGGCGGGAGGCTGGAGGGAGGGGAGACACCCATACTGGTTCTCAGATTGGCTGCGTGGCGTGTGAGCTGGGCTGGCTGTCGTCAGCCTGGCCCAGAGCAGGAAGTGTGCTGGAGATAAGGCGGCCATGTGGCAGGATGTTATGGATTTCTAATTAGAGCAATTCATCTGTCAGGGACCCGCTTTCACTGGCTCACACTCACTACATACACACATTATACCCACTTAACACACACACTGACCAGTGGAACTTTCACTGGCTCACACTCACTTCATACACACATTATACCCACTTAACACACACACACTGACCAGTGGAACTTTCACTGGCTCACACTCACTACATACACACATTATACCCACTTAACACACACACTGACCAGTGGAACTTTCACTGGCTCACACTCACTTCATACACACATTATACCCACTTAACACACACACTGACCAGTGGAACTTTCACTGGCTCACACTCACTTCATACACACATTATACCCACTTAACACACACACACTGACCAGTGGAACTTTCACTGGCTCACACTCACTACATACACACATTATACCCACTTAACACACACACTGACCAGTGGAACTTTCACTGGCTCACACTCACTTCATACACACATTATACCCACTTAACACACACACACTGACCAGTGGAACTTTCACTGGCTCACACTCACTACATACACACATTATACCCACTTAACACACACACACTGACCAGTGGAACTTTCACTGGCTCACACTCACTTCATACACACATTATACCCACTTAACACACACACTGACCAGTGGAACTTTCACTGGCTCACACTCACTTCATACACACATTATACCCACTTAACACACACACTGACCAGTGGAACTTTCACTGGCTCACACTCACTACATATACACATTATACCCACTTAACACACACACTGACCAGTGGAACTTTCACTGTCTCACACTCACTTCATACACACATTCTACCTGCTTAACACACACACACTGACCAGTGGAACTTTCACTGGCTCACACTCACTACATATACACATTCTACCCACTTAACACACACACTGACCAGTGGAACTTTCACTGTCTCACACTCACTTCATACACACATTCTACCCACTTAACACACACACTGACTAGTGGAACTTTCACTGGCTCACACTTGCTACATACACTCTACACACACACATACTGACCACTAGCCCGACTCTCCCTAGAGCTCCACACATTGCACCCCTCACACCCCTCACACACACTCCATGCACACACACTGGCAAGATAAGACCGTATCTCACACTGACCATTAAAGCTTTCATTGACCTTATTCACCAGACCATAGCTCCAGGGCATGGACTAGTTTGAGCCACCGCTCTGGCCGAAGGCTACTTTATAGAGCTGGCCGTTCGCTCATCAAACTAATACTACAGATAGCATTCACTCATCATACCATCTGGAGATCTGCCCCAGAGAGAGAGAAACACAGTTATATTCACGAGGGACCAGAGCCTGCTATTGTTTTACACCAGATATCCTGCTGCACTTTTGGTCAGCAGCTGATAATCCAACCAGTAAACAAACAAAGGAGAGGTGAGGCAGTGTGTCTAGATATTTTTGTGTATCAGTGGAGGCGGCTCCACTGAAGGGGAGGACCATCCTCCTCAGTGAATTTCAGAAAAATTAAAAATAGTGAAACAATAAAAAAAAGTTATTATTTTCAGATAAAACGGTATTAAATATATTCAAGTCAAAATAATGAATTAAAACACTGTTTTGCAATGAAGGTCTACAGTAGCCTCAACAGCACTCTGTAGGGTAGCATCATGGTGTAGCCAGAGGACAGCTAGCTTCTGTTCTCCTCTGGGTACATTGACTTCAATACAAAACCTAGGAGGCTCATGGTTCTCATCCCCTTCCATAGACTTACACAGTCATTATGACAACTTCTGGAGAATGTCCTCCATCCTATCAGAGCTCTTGCAATATGAATTGACATGTTGTCGACCCAATTAAAGCATCAGAAAATTAATCTAGATGAATGGAATGACAGTCAACCAATATGCTGTAATAGAATAAAGCCATGCTCCTAAAAAATGATCGTCCTCCCTCATCTTAAATCGACCGCCACTGTTGTGTATTTTTTAAATTGAAGTCAGTTAAGAACAAATTCTTATTTACAATAACAGACTACCAAAAGGCACATCATGACAAGAGTGACAACACAACACTACATAAATAGAGACCATAAGACAACATATCATTGCAGGACCTTTAACAGAAGGTGACTGGCAGAACGGGTGTTGTATGTGGAGGATGAGGGCTGCAGTAGGTATCTCAGATAAGGGGAAGTGAGGCCTAAGAGGGTTTTATAAATAATCATCAACCAGTGGGTCTTGCGACGGGTATACAGAGATGACCAGTTTACAGAGGAGTATAGAGTGCAGTGATGTGTCCTATGAGGAGCATTGGTGGCAAATCTGATGGCCGAATGGTAAAGAACAGTTAGCTGCTCCGAGAGCACCCTTACCTGACGATTTATAAATTACGTCTTCGTAATCTAGCATGGGTAGGATGGTCATCTGAATCAGGGTTAGTTTGGCAGTTTGGGTGAAAGAGGCGTGATTACGATAGATGAAACCAAGTCTAGATTTAACTTTAATCTGCAGCTTTGAAATGTGCTGAGAGAAGGACAGTGTACCGTCTAGCTTAATACTGCCTGAGCTATGTTGTTGATGTAAATTGAGAAGAGCGTGGGGCCTAGGATCAAGCCTTGGGGTACACCCTTGGTGACAGCCAGTGGCTGAGACAGCAGATGTTCTGACTTTATACACTGCATTCTTTGAGGGAGGTAGTTAGCAAACCAGGCCAAAGACCCCTCAGAGATATGTGTGTGTGTGTGTGTGTGTGTGTGTGTGTGTGTGTGTGTGTGTGTGTGTGTGTGTGTGTGTGTGTGTGTGTGTGTGTGTGTGTGTGTGTGTGTGTGTGTGTGTGTGTGTGTGTGCGTGCGTGCGTGCGTGCGCATGTGTGTGTGTGTGTGTGTGTGTGTGTGTGTGTGTGTGTGTGTGTGTGTGTGTGTGTGTGTGTGTAGAGAGAGAGCGTGTCTGGGATGTGTGCCTGACTCTTGAAGCAGCAGAGGAACTCTCCATTTACAAGCAGAGGGACGGAACACGAAATGGAAGAGGGCGACTGGAATGTCTCCATGTGAAAGAATTCTGCTGCCAGTTTCCCTCTTTTATCCCTCCTCTTACTGCATTCCATCTCAGTGCACAGCGAGGGGAGAGGTTGGGAGAGAGAAGAGAGAGGGAAAGAGAAAAAGGGAAAGTACGGGAGAAGCATGGAATGAGAGGAAGATGGAGAGCGAGAAGAAATCGACAGAGTGAAAGGAGAGAAAGATTGGGAGAGAGTGAGGAGTGGAAGAGAGGCAGTGAATAAGGGATAGAGAGGGAGAATACAAGGAGCCAAGCAGAGAGAGAGATAGAAAGAGGGAGAGAAAGAGAGGAGATAGAGAAAGAAAGAGAAAAATGTAAGGAAAGGAGAGAAAGAGCGAGGAGAGAGTGAAAAAGAGGAGAGAGAAAAAGAGGAGATGGAGGAGGGTTTGCGAGGCCGGGAACATAGAGCAGCGGCCGGGGGGATGTTTAGATAGGTGCAGGCTGCCACTAGGAAGTCCGGGCTCCAACATAAACACTCCACCACACAACCCAGCACTCCCAACTGTGGGAGAAATCTGCCCTGAGATGGACGGATGGAAGGAGAGAGGGAACAAGGGAGTGGGAGGAGGGAGGTGGGGAGAATGGGTACACGGCCACTTTCAGATCCCTGCAGAATATATACACAGCTGAGTTGAGGCCCTGGACCAATTTCCTCCCTGCTTCTCAGTGACTAGGGATCCTGAGGCCACTTTGAATGGGTTTATCTACAGTACATGTAATCTCTATGTCATACTGCACAAAATGTACACACAGGTAGACAAACACACACACACACACACACACACACACACACACACACACACACACACACACACACACACACACACACACACACACACACACACACACACACACACACACACACACACACACACACACACACACACACACACACACACACACACACACACACACACACACACACACACACACACACACACACACACATGCACACACACACAAAAGCAAAAGGACCTTGTGAAGATGCTGGAGGAAACAGGTACAAAAGTATCTATACCACAGTAAAACGAGTCCTATATCGACCTAACCTGAAAGGCTGCTCAGCAAGGAAGAATCCACTGCTCCAAAACCGCCATGAAAAAGCCAGACTACGGTTTGCAACTACACATGGGGACAACGATCGTACTTTTTGGAGAAATTCACTCTGGTCTGATGAAATGAAAATAGAACCGTTTGGCCATAATGACCATCGTTATGTTTGGAGGAAAAAGGGGGAGGCTTGCAAGCCGAAGAACATCATCTCAACTGTGAAGCACAGGGTTGGCAGCATCATGTTGTGGGGGTGCTTTGCTGCAGGAGGGACTGGTGCACTTCACAAAATAGATGGCATCATGAGGTAGGAAAATTATGTGGATATATTGAAGAAACGTCTCAAGACATCAGTCAGGAAGTTGAGCTTGGTCTCAAATGGGTCTTCCAAATGGACTATGACCCCAAGCATACTTACAAAGTACTTACAAAGTTGTGGGAAAATGGCTTAAGGACAACAAAGTCAAGGTATTGGAGTGGCCACCCCAAAGCCCTGACCTCAATCCTATAGAAAACTGAGTTTAAATGTATTTGGCTAAGGTGTATGTAAACTTCCGACTTCAACTGTATATAGAAAAGGGAGTTGAAAGTCCGTGTAGCCCAGCAACAGCCCCAAAACACCACTGGTCTAGAGGAGATCTGCATGGAGGAATGGGCCAAAATACCAGCAACAGTGTGTGAAAAACTTGTGAAGACTTACAGAAAACGTTTGACCTCGGTCATTGCCAACAAAGGGTATTTAACAAAGTATTGAGATAAACTTTTGTTATTGACCAAATACTTATTTTCCACCATAATTTGCAAATAAATTCATAAAAAATCCTACAATGTGATTTTCTGGATTTTTTTTCTCATTTTATCTGTCATAGTTGAAGTGTACCTATGATGAAAATTACAGGCCTCTCTCATCTTTTTAAGTGGGAGAACTTGCACAATTGGTGGCTGACTAAATACTTTTTTACCCCAATTTATCTACCCAGAGAGTTCTCCTCTATATTTTTCGTAGCTGTCTACATACCACCACAGACCTAGGTTGGCACTAAGACCACACTCAATGAGCTGTAAACCGCCATAAGCAAACAGGAAAACACTCATCCAGAGGCGGTGCTCCTAGTGGCTGGGGACATTAATGCAGGGAAACTGAAATCAGTTTTACCGAATTTCTATCAGCATGTTAAATGTACAACCAGAGGGGAAAAAAATTCTACACCACCTTTACTCCACACACAGAAACGTGTACAAAGCCCTCCCTCGCCCTCCATTTGGCAAATCTAACTATAACTCTATCTTCCTGATTCCTGCTTACAAGCAAAAACTAAAGCAGGAAGCACCAGTGACTCAGTCTATAAAAAAGTGGTCAGATGAAGCAGATGCTAAACTACAGGATTGTGTTCCTGGATTCTTCCGATGGCATTGAGGAGGACACCACAGTAGTCACTGGCTTCATCAAGAAGTGCATCAAGGGCGTCGTCACCACATACCCCAAACAGAAGCCATTAATTAACATTTGCACTGAGCTAAAGGGTAGAACTGCCACTTTCAAGGAGTGGGATTGTAACCCGGAAGCTTATAAGAAATCCCGCTCTTCCCTCCGACGAACCATCAAACAGGCAAAGCGTCAATACAGGACTAAGATTGAATCGTACTGCCACATCGTTGGATGTGGCAGGGCTTGCAAACTATTACAGTTTACAAAGGGAAGCACAGCCAAGAGCTGCTCAGTGACAAGAGCCTACCAGACAAGCTAAATAACTTCTATGCTGGCTTCAAGGCAAGTAACAATGAAACACGCATGAGAGCATCAGCTGTTCCGGACAACTGTGTGATCACGCTCTCCACAGCCGACGTGAGTAAGACCTTTAAACAGGTCAACATTAAGAAGGCCACTGGGCCAGGCGGTTTACCAGGATGAGTACTCTGAGCATGCGCTGACCAACTGGCAAGTGTCTTCACTGACAGTTTCAACCTCTCCCTGTCTGAGTCTGGAATACCAACATGTTTTAAGCAGACCACCATAGTCCCTGTGCCCAAGAACACTAAGGTAACCTGCCTAAATGAATACTGACGTGTAGCACTCACGTCTGTAGCCATGAAGTGATTTGAAAGGCTGGTCATGGCTCACATCAACACCATCATCCCAGAAACCCTAGACCCGCTACAATTTGCATACCGCCCAAACAGATCCACAGATGATTCAATCTCCATTGCACTCCACTCTGCCCTTTCCTTCCTGGACAAAGGAACACCTATGTGAGAATGCTATTCATTAACTACAGCTCAGCGTTCAACACCATGGTGCCCTCAAAGCTCATCACTAAGCTAAGGACCCTGGGAATAAACACCTCCCTCTGCAACTGGATCCTGGACTTCCTGACCTGCTGCCCCCAGGTGGTAAGGGTAGGTAACAACACATCTGCCACGCTGATCCTCAACACAGGGGCCCCTCCCCTCCTGTACTCCCTGTTCACTAATGACTGCATAGCCCAGCAGGACTCCAACACCATCATTAAGTTTGCTGCTGACACAAAGGTAGTAGGCCTGATCACCGACAACGATGAGACAGCCTATAGGGAGGAGGTCAGAGACCTGACCATGTGGTGCAAGGACAACAATTGTCCCTCAATGTGATCAAGACAAAGGAGATGATTGTGGACTACAGGAAAAGGAGGACCGAGCGCGAACCCCATTCTCATCGATAGGGCTGCAGTGGAGCAGGTTGAGAGCTTCAAGTTCCTTGGCGTCCACATCACCAACAAACTAACATGGTCCAAGCACACCAAGACAGTCGTGAAGAGGGCACGACAAAACCTATTCCCCCTCAGGAGACTGAAAATATTTGGCATGGGTCCTCAGATCCTCAAAAAGCTCTCCAGCTGCACCATCGAGAGCATCCTGGCGGGATGCATCATCGCCTGGTATGACAACTGCTCGGCCTCAGACCGCAAGGCGCTACAGAGGGTAGTGCGTATGGCCCAGTACATCACCGGGGCCAAGCTGCCTGCCATCCAGGACCTCTATACCAGGCGGTGTCAGAGGAAGGCTCTAAAAATTGTGAAAGACTCCAGCCACCCTAGTCATAGACTGTTCTCTCTGCTACCCACACGGCAAGCGGTACCGGATCGCCAAGTCTAGGTCCAAAAGGCTTCTAAACAGCTTCTACCCCCAAGCCATAAGACTCCTGAACAGCTAATCAAATGGCTACCCAGACTATTTGCACCCCCCACGCTGCTGCTACTCTATGTTATTATCTATGCATAGCCACTTTAATAATACCTACATGTACCTAATTACCTTGACACCGGTGCTCCCACACATTGACACATTGACTCTGTACCGGTACTCCCTGTATATAGCCCAGCTGTTGTTATTTACTGCTGCTCTTTAATTATTTGTTATTCTTATCTCTTACTTTTTTAGTTATTTTCTTAAAACTGCATTGTTGGTTAACGTTGGCTAAGTAAGCAATTCGCTGTAAGGTCTACACCTATTGTATTCGGTGCATGTGATGAGTACAATTTGATTTGATACACTACATATAGAAAAGTAATACACTATATAATGAAAATAAGTACTACACTATATATAGAAAACAAGTACTACACTATATATAGAAAACAAGTAATGCACTATATATAGAAAACAAATAATGCACTATATATAGAAAACAAGTAATGCACTATATATAGAAAACAAACAATGCACTATATATAGAAAACAAGTAATGCACTATATATAGAAAACAAGTAATGCACTAGATATAGAAAACAAACAATGCACTATATATAGAGAAAAGTAATACACTATATATAGAAAACAAGTAATACACTATATATAGAAAACAAATAATGCACTATATATAGAAAACAAGTAATGCACTATATATAGAAAACAAGTAATACACTATATATAGAAAACAAATAATGCACTATATATAGAAAACAAATAATGCACTATATATAGAAAACAAATAATGCACTATATATAGAAAACAAGTAATACACTATATATAGAAAACAAATAATGCACTATATATAGAAAACAAATAATGCACTATATATAGAAAACAAGTAATACACTATATATAGAAAACAAATAATGCACTATATATAGAAAACAAATAATGCACTATATATAGAAAACAAATAATGCACTTTATATAGAAAACAAATAAGGCACTATATATAGAAAACAAATAATGCACTATATATAGAAAACAAGTAATACACTATATATAGAAAACAAGTAATACACTATATATAGAAAACAAATAATGCACTATATATAGAAAACAAATAATGCACTATATATAGAAAACAAATAATGCACTATATATAGAAAACAAATAATGCACTATATATAGAAAACAAATAATGCTCTATATATAGAAAACAAATAATGCTCTATATATAGAAAACAAATAATGCTCTATATATAGAAAACAAATAATGCTCTATATATAGAAAACAAATAATGCTCTATATATAGAAAACAAATAATGCTCTATATATAGAAAACAAGTACTACACTACATATAGAAAAGGGTTCCATTTGGAGGCACACTCAGCCCAGCCCAGCCAGGCCCAGTCTCATCTGCTCCAGACACCTCCGTGCTGAGACAGTGTAAAATGGCCAGCCCTGTCATGTTTAGTCTGTCGTACTGACTTCAGAGTGTGAAAAGTTCCATGAGCGGCTGAGATAGAGGAGTGACTAAGTGAGGAGACATAGACTGTAATGATAGATTGTAACCACTCCCTCCTCCAGACAGCACCCCAGAGGCTCCAACAGAGGAGAGACGATGCTCTTCAGTCTGTCTCTAGTCTCTGAGCTATCAGACTAAAGTTATGGAGGACGCTACATTTAAACCCTCAGTCCCACTTTATTTCAAGTGGTGATTTAATGTACTGTATTAGTGTAGAGACATAAGCATGTACTACGACATGGTTTTAGCCACTTGATATAAAGTGGCACCAAACCCTCAAACATAACGCCCCCTTCTTCTTTATCTCAAGCATGAGAAACCGGATGTCATATAGTCTAGGCTACTGGAGTAGTCATGACAACATATGTTGAACTGTAGATTTATAATTTTAAAAACACAGGGTTATAGGCAGGGGGTTAAAGGTCATTGTGAACGGGGACATCAGTAACCACCATTACCCAGCCCTAAGACCCCAGGGCACAGCTAAGAATAACATGGTGCAGTACGTGTTTATAATGTAGTTGAGTTATGAGTTTGAGGGGTGTAGTATTAGTACAGCTAAGAGGAAGAATGGACAGACTAAGGACAGTGTGAGGGAGGGAGAAAGAGAGAGAGTGGCCTGATAGTGGTGGACCAACACCCAGCACACACACAGTCTCGCAGCTTGCCCGTAAACTCTCACAAGCCCTTCCAGGAACGACAACATGAAACAGCTGAGTACCAGCAGAGCCTGGCTGTCCCACACACAAGAGTCCCCTCTCTCACACACACACACACACACACACACACACACACACACACACACACACACACACACACACACACACACACACACACACACACACACACACACACACACACACACACACACACACACACACACACACACACACACACAGAAACACACACAGACACACACACACACACACACACAGACACACACACACACACACACACACACACACACACACACACACACACACACACACACACACACACACACACACACACACACACACACACACACACACACACACACACACACACACACACACTCCCAGAGTTGTATGTATCTTTAGATTTCATAAACAACTCTCTTAAGTTCCCTGAAACACACCCAGATACACTAAATAGAATAAACTAGAACATGCTGCATTATCTCATGAAGATACTTGAACTAGTATAAACTAGAACATGCTGCATTATCTCATGAAGATACTTGAACTAGTATAAACTAGAACATGCTGCATTATCTCATGAAGATACTTGAACTAGTATAAACTAGAACATACTGCATTATCTCATGAAGAAACTCTAACTAGAATAAACCAGAACATACTACATTATCTCATGAAGATACTCAAGTGCCCTCACGTACACACACACACTTGTACTTAAACACTCAAGAAAACTGGTAGTTTTTCATAAAGCCAAGAGGAACCTCTCACACTAAGATATAACACATTGAGCATTAATAATAGTAATAAAACATGTTTAATATCTCAATGTAGTCAAAACACTACAACAAAACACAATACATAAGCTCTCTCACACACACACACACACACACACACACACACACACACACACACACACACACACACACACACACACACACACACACACACACACACACACACACACACACACACACACACATTTGACATAGTTCACTCCTACAGTTTCAGTGACACACTTTCCCAGGCTTCGCTCTAGCGCACGACTTGCTTCAATACTGCTGGTTTCATGTCGGTCTCATGTGGTGTTCACAGAACAAGCAGATCACTTCTAAAGCAGCTCTCATCATCACACACACATCCATCCACAGACACACACAGGACACAGTGAAAAACATTGTAATGAGTTAGTCTGATTGGCACAATTACACAACTAGGGCAATCAGGACAGAACAACCTATTGACACAGATGATCCAGTCCAACATTCCAATCTGGGAAAACTCTTCCAGATTCTCCTGGACCGAGATGGACCACTCCACTGGGAAGTCCTGGGCTCGAACCTGGACCTGGTCCCAATGGCCTTAGCAGATAATCCTGCTGGAGTCATCTTTCTTCTCCTCCTTTCTTTCCATCGTTCTCTCTGATGCAACCCACAGCCAAGTCGTCACATTCCCCCTCTGCCCTGTGGATCCAGTCCTAGAGGACAGTAATGGCCTAGTGATGAAACCTGTGTGTTTGTGTGTGTGTGTGGTGCGTGTTCCTCTGCCCAGTGATGGTGTAGTGATGAAAGGTGTTTGTGGTCCAGAAAGTATTTCCCTGGCTGGCCTAGGGGTCCAATCCCAAGCGATAACAAGGAGGAAGTGAGACAACGTGTTTGGACTCAACAGAGTATTGTGTTTTTCTGCCAATTGTCATGTCCAGGTTGGGATGTGAGGACTGACGACTCATATTCCCAAATCAGCATGCTGGGTATTGCTAGCTTTGGAGAATACAGTACAGTGTACAGTAAGTACAATTATTTGATTTAGTTGTTATTATAAGGTGCTAATTGAGTATGATATCTTGGTTACATTTGTATGTTTTCTGCAACTTTTCCTCCACTGTGAGACTGAGAGAGCTGCATTCTGAGGTGTGAACTGATGACTTAGGAATCTCTATGTCAAGTAGTGCTACTGCTTAGCTTTACCCACACAAACACACACACACACTTCACACTGTTCCAACAGCAAGGCACACACAACCCAGACATGAACCACTCTGTACACACACTTGAAATAACCCCAGAGTAAACCCAATAAAGGTGTATCTCAGTAGTGTCAACAGAGTCCCTAACCTGGGCTCTCCTTCAGACGCAGCCTTCAGCCTGGATGAGCTATGACTCTGTGAGAGGAGCCCATCCACTGGCCAACAGCATTAATAGACCACTATGTGTCTGTCCAGACTAGTAAAAAGAGCAGTGAAACTACCCAGTGACTGCTGGTTTATAATCAGTCAAACAGGGCCGTGTCATCGTACGACGCTGCTGCACTATGCTGCAGACTACTGAGGGTCTGGGCTGGCCCTGAGACACTGGTTGAATCCCAAATGGCACCCTGTTCCCTATATAGTGCCCTACATTTGACCATGACCCCTATGGGGGATAGGGTTCCATTTGTGATGCAGTCACTAAAACAGGCCTATAAGACAGGCCTATAAGACAGGCCTATAAGACAGGGCTATAAGACAGGGTTGGAGCGAGCGGTCGCATCGGCACTTCGCTCCGCAGGTAGTATAACTTTTTCATTACATTTCATTACATTTCATTATAGTACAACGGTTTGATTTGTCTAATCTTAGCAATTTCTTCTTAGCTAGCTACATAGCCGTCTTTGTATCAAAGATAATTGCATAATTATTGTATTTCGTCGTCCTAACGTAGTCCTCACTGCTATTAGCCAGCTAGCAAACGCCTACCGATTAGCACTGTAGTAACTATTACACTCAACTGAACGACTTGATTAGTGTAGTGTTAGCTAGCTACATAGTTGTCTTTGCTGTCTTCGTATCCAAGATAATTGTGTAGTTTAGAGTGTGTAGTCTTAGAGTGATTATCTTAATTTACCGAGATTAGCTAGCCAGCTATTTGTCGTCCTTAACGTAGGAGACTCTGCTAGCTAGCCAACAGCTAACAGCTAACAGCTAGCCAACGTCTACTGAATAGAACTCAACAACCCGGTCGCATCCACAGGTAGTATCACATTTTCACATTCTCATTTCATTACAGTACAACGGTTTGATTTGTTTGATCGTAGCTAGCTACATAGCCGTCTTTGTATCAAAGATAATTGTGTAGTCTAGAGCGATTTTCTAGGTTAGCTAGCCAGCTATTGTCGTTCTTTTAACGTCGTTCTTTTAACGCAACGTAACGTAAACAACACTGCTAGCTAGCCAGCTAGCCCCCCGAATAGCAGCACTGCAGAAACTATTAAACTCAACGGAACGACTTGATTAGTGTAGTGTCAACAACGCAGCCACTGCCAGCTAGCCTACTTCAGCAGTACTGTATCATTTTAATCATTTTAGTCAATAAGATTCTTGCTACGTAAGCTTAACTCTCTGAACATTCGAGACGTGTAGTCCACTTGTCATTCCAATCTCCTTTGCATTAGCGTAGCCTCTTCTGTAGCCTGTCAACTATGTGTCTGTCTATCCCTGTTCTCTCCTCTCTGCACAGACCATACAAACGCTCCACACCGCGTGGCCGCGCCCACCCTAATCTGGTGGTCCCAGCGCGCACGACCCACGTGGAGTTCCAGGTCTCCGGTAGCCTCTGGAACTGCCGATCTGCGGCCAACAAGGCAGAGTTCATCTCAGCCTATGCCTCCCTCCAGTCCCTCGACTTCTTGGCACTGACGGAAACATGGATCACCACAGACAACACTGCTACTCCTACTGCTCTCTCTTCGTCCGCCCACGTGTTCTCGCACATCCCGAGAGCTTCTGGTCAGCGGGGTGGTGGCACCGGGATCCTCATCTCTCCCAAGTGGTCATTCTCTCTTTCTCCCCTTACCCATCTGTCTATCGCCTCCTTTGAATTCCATGCTGTCACAGTTACCAGCCCTTTCAAGCTTAACATCCTTATCATTTATCGCCCTCCAGGATCCCTCGGAGAGTTCATCAATGAGCTTGATACCTTGATAAGCTCCTTTCCTGAGGACGGCTCACCTCTCACAGTGCTGGGTGACTTTAACCTCCCCACGTCTACCTTTGACTCATTCCTCTCTGCCTCCTTCTTTCCACTCCTCTCCTCTTTTGACCTCACCCTCTCACCTTCCCCCTACTCACAAGGCAGGCAATACGCTCGACCTCATCTTTACTAGATGCTGTTCTTCCACTAACCTCATTGCAACTCCCTCCAAGTCTCCGACCACTACCTTGTATCCTTTTCCCTCTCGCTCTCATCTAACACCTCCCACACTGCCCCTACTCGGATGGTATCGCGCCGTCCCAACCTTCGCTCTCTCTCCCCCGCTACTCTCTCCTCTTCCATCCTATCATCTCTTCCCTCTGCTCAATCCTTCTCCAACCTATCTCCTGATTCTGCCTCCTCAACCCTCCTCTCCTCCCTTTCTGCATCCTTTGACTCTCTATGTCCCCTATCCTCCAGGCCGGCTCGGTCCTCCCCTCCCGCCCCGTGGCTCGACGACTCATTGCGAGCTCACAGAACAGGGCTCCGG
The DNA here is from genome assembly GCF_023373465.1 of Oncorhynchus keta. NCBI lineage: Eukaryota > Metazoa > Chordata > Actinopteri > Salmoniformes > Salmonidae > Oncorhynchus > Oncorhynchus keta. The sequence continues at coordinate 27,702,775 of NC_068421.1, forward strand.
ACAGCCGAGCGGAAATGGAGGAAAACTCGCCTCCCTGCGGACCTGGCATCCTTTCACTCCCTCCTCTCTACATTTTCCTCCTCTGTCTCTGCTGCTAAAGCCATTTTCTACCACTCTAAATTCCAAGCATCTGCCTCTAACCCTAGGAAGCTCTTTGCCACCTTCTCCTCCCTCCTGAATCCCCCCCTCCCTCTCTGCAGATGACTTCGTCAACCATTTTGAAAAGAAGGTTGACGACATCCGATCCTCGTTTGCTAAGTCAAACGGCACCGCTGGTTCTGCTCACACTGCCCTACCCTGTGCTCTGACCTCTTTCTCCCCTCTCTCTCCAGATGAAATCTCGCGTCTTGTGACGGCCGGCCGCCCAACAACCTGCCCGCTTGACCCTATCCCCTCCTCTCTTCTCCAGACCATTTCCGGAGACCTTCTCCCTTACCTCACCTCGCTCATCAACTCATCCCTGACCGCTGGCTACGTCCCTTCCGTCTTCAAGAGAGCGAGAGTTGCACCCTTCTGAAAAAACCTACACTCGATCCCTCCGATGTCAACAACTACAGACCAGTATCCCTTCTTTCTTTTCTCTCCAAAACTCTTGAACGTGCCGTCCTTGGCCAGCTCTCCCGCTATCTCTCTCTGAATGACCTTCTTGATCCAAATCAGTCAGGTTTCAAGACTAGTCATTCAACTGAGACTGCTCTTCTCTGTATCACGGAGGCGCTCCGCACTGCTAAAGCTAACTCTCTCTCCTCTGCTCTCATCCTTCTAGACCTATCGGCTGCCTTCGATACTGTGAACCATCAGATCCTCCTCTCCACCCTCTCCGAGTTGGGCATCTCCGGCGCGGCCCACGCTTGGATTGCGTCCTACCTGACAGGTCGCTCCTACTAGGTGGCGTGGCGAGAATCTGTCTCCTCACCACGCGCTCTCACCACTGGTGTCCCCCAGGGCTCTGTTCTAGGCCCTCTCCTATTCTCGCTATACACCAAGTCACTTGGCTCTGTCATAACCTCACATGGTCTCTCCTATCATTGCTATGCAGACGACACACAATTAATCTTCTCCTTTCCCCTTCTGATGACCAGGTGGCGAATCGCATCTCTGCATGTCTGGCAGACATATCAGTGTGGATGACGGATCACCACCTCAAGCTGAACCTCGGCAAAACGGAGCTGCTCTTCCTCCCGGGAAGGACTGCCCGTTCCATGATCTCGCCATCACGGTTGACAACTCCATTGTGTCCTCCTCCCAGAGCTCTAAGAACCTTGGCGTGATCCTGGACAACACCCTGTCGTTCTCAACTAACATCAAGGCGGTGGCCCGTTCCTGTAGGTTCATGCTCTACAACATCCGCAGAGTACGACCCTGCCTCACACAGGAAGCGGCGCAGGTCCTAATCCAGGCACTTGTCATCTCCCGTCTGGATTACTGCAACTCGCTGTTGGCTGGGCTCCCTGCCTGTGCCATTAAACCCCTACAACTCATCCAGAACGCCACAGCCCGTCTGGTGTTCAACCTTCCCAAGTTCTCTCACGTCACCCCGCTCCTCCGCTCTCTCCACTGGCTTCCAGTTGAAGCTCGCATCCGCTACAAGACCATGGTGCTTGCCTACGGAGCTGTGAGGGGAACGGCACCTCAGTACCTCCAGGCTCTGATCAGGCCCTACACCCAAACAAGGGCACTGCGTTCATCCACCTCTGGCCTGCTCGCCTCCCTACCACTGAGGAAGTACAGTTCCCGCTCAGCCCAGTCAAAACTGTTCGCTGCTCTGGCCCCCAATGGTGGAACAAACTCCCACACGACGCCAGGACAGCGGAGTCAATCACCACCTTCCGGAGACACCTGAAACCCCACCTCTTTAAGGAATACCTAGGATAGGATAAGTAATCCTTCTCACCCCCCCCCCCCCTTTAAGATTTAGATGCACTATTGTAAAGTGACTGTTCCACTGGATGTCATAAGGTGAATGCACCAATTTGTAAGTCGCTCTGGATAAGAGCGTCCGCTAAATGACTTAAATGTAAATGATGTAAATGTATAAGACAGGCCTATAAGACAGGCCTATAAGACAGGCTTATAAGACAGGCCTATAAGACAGGCCTATAAGACAGGCCTATAAGACAGCCCTATAAGACAGGCTTATAAGACAGGCCTATAAGACAGGCCTATAAGACAGGCCTATAAGACAGGCCTATAAGACAGGCCTATAAGACAGGCCTATAAGACAGGCCTATAAGACAGGCCTATAAGACAGCCCTATAAGACAGGCCCATAAGACAGGCCAATAAGACAGCCCTATAAGACAGGCCTATAAGACAGGCCTATAAGACAGGCCTATAAGACAGCCCTGTAAGACAGGCCTGTAAGACAGCCCTATAAGACAGGCCTATAAGACAGGCCTATAAGACAGGCCTATAAGACAGCCCTATAAGACAGGCCTATAAGACAGGCCTATAAGACAGCCCTATAAGACAGGCCTATAAGACAGGCCTATAAGACAGGGCTATAAGACAGGCCTGTTTAGCAGTGACACTCCTACTGCCTCAGCTCGTGCTGCTAAATCCACTCTACTCATTCTCATGACCCATGTCAAATCAACGTGACCCATTTACTGGGCTATCTCTCAGCCCAGATGGACTGTCAGCACTGACCCCACCGATCCATCAACACAGATACAAAGTGTACCAGATGACAGTGGGGAATTTAAACATTTCAGTCAGACCATAATGTTAATTTTTCCTCGTAACTCGGCCATATGGGATCTGGCACATTTCTGTGACAGTGGCTGGGGTCTGATACAGCTGTGTTATGATGTATATTAGAGCAGAACGATCCCATGACCCACAGGAGAATACACCTTGGGCCCTGAGTCCCCTGGCACACTGTAACTTCCCTGCAGTAGGTTTAGGAGTATCCCCATGGCACAGATCTAGGATCAGGTTACCTTCCCCAATGTCTAACCTTAACCATAACTGAGAAAACAGTAAAGTGACCTCAGATCAGTGCCTTACAGGCAACTTTGCCATATTCCAATTCTGCCAGTAGGCCCACCTGCAAGGAGAGGAAGCCAAACGGTGAGCGAGTGGCGTGTGAGAGAGCCAGAAAGAGAGAACTAAAGAGAGAGAGAAGGGATAGGAAAGAGAGCGACAAGGACAGGGGCCAGAGAGGCAGGAATTTACCATGGAAAATTCCTTTTCATCTCCCAGGTTGATTCTCTGATGCAGCTCCTGTCATGTGGGGAGTTCTGGATGTACACTCATCAGACATGTTCATGTTATAGCCAGGGGCAGCTTCACTGCTGGTAGATAAAGGTGTGTGTGTGTGTTATCTACCTGGATGAAAGACTGCTCTTTGTCAAGAAATAGACATCTGGGAGGGAAGGAGAGCAGGACAGGACAGTGTGTTGGCCCTATGTGTGTTTGGGTGCAGGTCCACACATGGTGTTGAGCAAGTCTGCTTGTTTGGATGAGGCTGATATCATGAGGCCATGGGGAAGGAGGAGTGTGTGTGAATACATGTGTGTGTGTGTGTGTGTGTATACATGGCTGTGTGTGTGTGTGTGTGTGTGTGTGTGTGTGTGTGTGTGTGTGTGTGTGTGTGTGTGTGTGTGTGTGTGTGTGTGTGTGTGTGTGTGTGTGTGTGTGTGTGTGTGTGTGTATACATGGCTGTGTGTGTGTGTGTGTGTGTGTGTGTGTGTGTGTGTGTGTGTGTGTGTGTGTGTGTGTGTGTGTGTGTGTGTGTGTGTGTGTGTATACATGTGTGTGTATACATGTGTGTGTGTGTGTGTGTGTGTGTGTGTGTGTGTGTGTGTGTGTGTGTGTGTGTGTGTGTGTGTGTGTGTGTGTGTGTGTGTGTGTGTGTGTGTGTGTGTGTAAAAGGGGGATTATGCAGGTGGCTTTCTCCTGTGTTCTGCCAAGAAATCAGAATACCCTGGGGTGGGGTAGAATAATGAGAGTGGGAGAGGTGAAAGAGTGGAGGGGAGGGAGGGGAGGGGAGCAGAGTGGAGGGGAGGGGAGCAGAGGGGAGTGGAGGAGAGAAGTGGAGAGGCAAGGTGAGAAGTGGAATGGAGAAGGAGGAGAGGGGAGTTGATTTAGATGGTGGTTATCATAATCAATTTGAAATTGTTTTCTCTTTAGTCTGTGTCTCTTTAGGGCCAGGGTGTAGCACTCTTCTAGAGGAAGGCCACATGACTTCATAACCATATGATATCTAACCTCCCCATCACACTCCACACCCAGACAAGCATTTCGCTACACTCGCAATAACATCTGCTAACCATGTGTATGTGACCAATACAGTTTGATTTGATTTGATTTACAGTGAAGGACATGTCATTTACCAAATGCACTTTCTGCAATGCATCACTGAGCCTTTCTGATAACTTGCCATGCTCACACAACCATAACACCAGACACTTCCAGACACTAACCAGACAACGTCCTCCCTTCAACCACAACCAGTGAGCTCCTTGGAAGGGAAGGATTACTGTTCATTCTAGGAACAGAGTTCTAATGATTTCACAATCAGTATACAGGAACAATAGCAATAGTCGAGGAGTAAACACAATCTCAACGACCAGGTTTGTTCTTATCTGATTGAAGAGGTCTTGTAGACTATATAAAAAGTTCCCTTGATTAGTCTACATTTTACCTCCTTAATAATGTAATAATTCAGTCTTCCTTCTTCTCTGGCTTCCATTTGGTCTGCTAGCATGGCAGTGCAATCAGACGGTTGTCAAAAGCCAAACTCCATAATAATACCCAACTGTTTATAGCAAAACAAACAGCTAAATAATTAGACTACCTGAACAACACTGGTCTTGTGCACAACCACGTCCCTAACCCATAACCCTAGCCATAACCCTTAACGTAGCCTTAAACCAAACCAAAGCTTTGGATGTAATTGAATGTATGCTAACCTACCA